>NC_090320.1:161409246-161709246 GCF_040869045.1 Eurosta solidaginis | reverse complement strand
CTACAATATGGAAACAACAAAAGCTGGTACTGCTGCCAAAGCCTGGTAAAAATACGGCGGAACAATCTAGTTACAGGTCCATTTGCCTGCTCGAATCCGCCGGTAAAGTTCTTGAGCGAGTACTCTATAATCGACTCGAAAAAGAAATTGAAGATATGGGTGGTATTTCCGATAACCAGTTTGGGTTTAGGAAAGGCAGATCTACCATTCAAGCTGCGAACATGGCGAAGGAAGTGGCCCAAGAAACCATAAGTGGCACTCGATGGCTCGAAGACTCTAAGAAATATTGCCTTATCGTTACTTTAGATGTGAAAAATGCCTTCAACACTGCCAATTGGGCAAAAATTCTAGACACGCTGGACCAGATAGGCATATCCCTTTACCTGCGTAGGATCATACGCAGCTACTTTGAAGGTAGAGTGCTGGAATATGAAACGGCTGCTGGAGTAGAAAATCTTCACGTCACAGGCGGTGTTCCTCAAGGCTCCGTGCTCGGTCCACTGCTTTGTAACATTATGTACAACGTAGTATTGCGCCTCAAGGTACACAATGGGGTGAAAATTATCGCCTTCGCGGACGATATCGCGTTGGTAATTACTCGTAAGCACCTAGGCGAAATATACGCCAAATCTAATACAAGCATAGCGATGGTTCAATCGTGGCTTACGAAAAATGGACTGCAGCTGGCGGAACAAAAAGCAGAGGCTGTACTCATATCAAGTAGGAAAAGGGTCGAGCAGGTCACTATAAGAATCGGCCGCCATGACATCGACACGCTGCCTGCAATAAAATACTTGGGGGTTGTGATAGAGAGGAGGTTGTCATAAAACCCACTTAGAGTATGCCAATGGATAGGTAGCAAAAACCGTAGCAGCATTATCTAGGATAATGATAAATGCAAGAGGACCAAAGCAACGACGGCGTCAACTTCTGGCTGGCGTTGTAAAAAGCCAACTACTTTACGGGGCTCCTGTTTGGCATCAGGCCACGGAGTATAAATCATACTTCCGCGGGGTAAAGTCGACTTACCGCCTGTGTGCACTACGCGTCTGTAGCGCCTTTAAAACTGTCTCTGACGACGCAGTACTAATCATGGCAGGAATGTGTCCTATAGACATATTATCAAAAGAAGCAGCGACGATTTATCGGGATCAAAGCTCACGTGACGGAGCACGAGAGCTAAGCGTGCAGAACTGGCAGCTCAGGTGGAATGCCTCAACAAATGGACGCTGGACACACCGATGTATCCCAGATATTAATATATGGACATCTAGAAAGCACGGCGAGGTAGATTTCTACCTCACACAGTTTCTGAGTGGTCACGGATGCTTTGAAGAATACTTGCACCGGTTCAATCACGAGCCTAACAACATATGCGATCACTGTGGCGGCGATACAGTAGAAGATTTTTAACATGTATTGTTCGAGGGTCCTAAGTTCTATAGCTCGAGATGCAAACTGTGCAGAATATTTGGAGAGGATTACACTCCTGAAACAATTGTTGGATGCATGCTACAAAGCAAGGTAAAATGGTCCGCGGCATGCGATGTAATAGCGGAAATAATGAAGTGTCTAGGAAGTCTTGAAAGGCTACGGCGCAGCAGCGAACATTGAACAGTCGAGTTGTGTGGGTGGAGAACAAACTGCAAAGGTGGAGGGGGTCGAGCTGAGCACATATTCGATGCAAGGCCTCCGTACAATTAGTGGTGTGAGAATGATAAAATAAGTAAAGACCGTAATATATGTAGGTAATGTAATAGTAAAACAGGCGACGGATTGGAGACAAGGCCTCTTCAACCGTTCGAACACTGCCCCTATACATAAAAAAAAAACAAAAAAAAAAAAAAAAACACAAAACCCTACAATACAAGTAGTCGTACGCGCAAGCACGCCATTCTTCAACCGTTCGAACACTGCCCCTATACATAAAAAAAAAAACAAAAAAAAAAAAAAAACACAAAACCCTACAATACAAGTAGTCGTACGCGCAAGCACGCCATTAGCACTATATGCACAGTGTTTAAGGTACGCTTGGAAATCTTCGTAGAAGTGGTATTCAGGTAGTAAGCAGGGCGTGCGGGACTATCTAAGTACAGCAACGTGACCCCGACAGATATAGAGCTTAGCGCTCAACCTACCTCGCAACGGAATACTTGACGGTAGTACCGGGGGGTAAATGGTACTCAGACGGTAGGAGGTTTAGTGCGGTTAAAGTCCCACACTGAATATGAGGCTTTCGATGCTTCCTCCTCGTAAAAAAAAAAAAAATTTAATAATAAAATAAAAATATATGTAGACGCAATTATTGATTCGTTTATGTAGATACATAATGATTTATTTATGGATGTGCATGATATCACTGTTTAGCATCGGCTTAGAGATGGCAGTACCCCTTAGTGTTGCTAATATTGTAACACTGCCCTCCACTTCCCGATCAGACAAATCTCTCGACCTAACCGCTGCTAGCCTCTCCAATGGAACCATTCTCATTTTGGTTCGTGGTTTGCCAATGGTTTGTATGCGGTACACTACATCGTTGATCCGTTTTACAACTTTGTATGGGCCTTCCCAGTTACACTGCAATTTCGGGGACAAACCTTTTTTTTTCGTTGTGGGTTGTATAGCAGTAACAAATTTCCTTCCTGAAACCCTTCCGAATTAATTGCTTTATCGTACCTCGCTTTCATCTTGTCACTCATCATCTTAGCTCGTTGCCTTACCAGATCGTGTATCTCTCTCAGCTCTTTTCCAAGACACCAGGGAATTTCTTGACATTCCTCTCCGCATCGAAATCTATCCCATACTTCAAATCAGCTGGCAGTCGAAGGCCATTGCCAAAAATTACCTTTGCGGGAGTTTGGCCCGTTGTCTCATGTACTGCCGATCGGTAGGCCATCAAGAATAATGATATGTGTGTATCCCAGTCCTTATGGTACTTGTCTACTACTTTCCTTAAATGCTCCTCCAACGTTCTATTGAAACGTTCCACCATACCATCGGACTGAGGATGCAATGCAGTGTGTTCGGAATGCCCAACTTCTTGCACATTTCTTGGAACACAGCTGTTTCAAAATTCCTGCCTTGGTCAGAATGTAACTCCATTGGTACACCATACCTTGCAACCCATCCGTTTGTAACCACTTCTGCTACTGTTTCTGCTTCTTGGTTTGGGATTGGGTATACCTCTGGCCATTTATTGAAATAATCCATAACCACCAGTACGTATTTGTTTCCGCGGTTGCTAGTAGGAAATGGACCTGCGACATCCATAGCGATCCTTTAAAATGGTGCACCTGAAATATGCTGCTTCATCTGGCCTTGAATTCGTGTTTTGGGCCCTTTCGCTCTGTTGCATACCTCACAGTTGGTAATCCACTCGGTGACCGACTGACGGCAACCAACCCAATAAAATCTTTGCTTAATTTTCTCGTGCGTCATTGTGATTCCAATATGACATCCACTTGGACCATTATACAACTCGCTGAGCACGTCAGGAATCCTCTTTCTGGGAACAACTATCAGTTTCTTCTTGCATTGACCATCCTCACTCTCCCATATTCGATAAAGGCAACCGCATATCAATTCTAGACTGTTCCACTGTGCCCAATATGACTTCGCAATGGGACTCTCTGCTGACATCTCCTCTCTGCTTGGTCTTTCGTTTTGTTGGGGCCCTTGCATAACATGTGACAGATCTGTATCTTCTAGCTGACACTTTCTTAGTTGTTCCTTGTCCCATTCATCCGTACACGTTATAGTAATTAGCCGGACATAATGTCTTCTTTAGCCTCGGCCTTTGAACAGTGCTTGCATTCCAAACTACATGGTCTTCGTGACATTGCATCGGCATTTCCATGGGTACTACCTTTTCGATGCTCAATGGAAAAGTCATAGCTTTGTAGTCGCTAGATCCACCATGCCAACTGTCCTTCCAGATTACGGAACAGCAGAAGCCATTTTAACGCTGCGTGATCTGTACTGACACGGAATCGCTGGCCGTAGAGTTATTTGTGAAAATGTTTAATGCACTCTACCAATGCCAACAGCTCTCTCCGCGTAACGCAGTAGTTCCTCTCTGGTTTTCCAATCGAACGGTTGTAATATGCAACTACCTTCTCCTGTCCATCGACCAGTTGTGATTAAACGCCTCCTATAGCATATCCACTCGCATCTGTGTCTAGAATAAATGTTGCTCCTGGAATCAGATATGATAACATTGGGGCAGTGCACAACCGCTCCTTCAATGTTTGGAAAGCCAATTCTTGCTCCCTCTTCCATTCAAAAGCTTTATTTTTTCTTGTAAGCTCATGAAGGCTATGGGCTACGCTGGAAAAATTTGGTACAAATCGGCGGTAATATGTGCACAGCCCAAGGAAACTTCTCAATTCATGTAGGTTCTGTGGTCCTTTACAGCCTCTATCTTTTCGTTCGCAGTGCAGATACCCTATGTCGTTACCTTGTGATCCAAATAATTTACTTCCCTTTTAAACAGTGTACACTTGGGACTTAACTTCAGACCAGCGCCAGCTATTCTCTGGAAAACTTCCTCCAAGTTCTTAAGATGTTCATCAAAGTTCTTGCCCAATACGATGATGTCGTCCAGGTACACCAAGCATGTTTTCCAATGTAGTACTTTCAGTACCTGGTCCATGAGTCTCTCAAAAGTTGCTGGTGCATTACAAAGTCTAAAAGGCATCACTGTAAATTGCCAAAGACCATCACCGACACTAAACGCTGTTTTCTCTTTGTCTTCCTCCTTCTCCTCCACTTGCCAGTAGCCGCTTTTCAAGTCCAGTGTGGAAAACCATTTCGTACCAGAGAGCGAGTCCAGAGTGTCGTCAATTCTTGGCAATGGGTAGCTATCCTTTTTCGTAACGTCATTCAACTTCCGGTAGTCCACGCAAAACGTCATTTTTTCATCCTTCTTCTTTACAAGTACTACCGGTGAGCTCCAGGGACTAGCTGATGGTTCGATGACGCCGCTGTCGCTCATTTCTTATATAATTTGACTCACCACTTCCCGCTTCGCCAGTGGAACACTACGTGGAGCTTGACGTATCCTCGCGTCTCCAGTGTCAATTTGATGTTTCACAACATTGGTGCGGCCTGGTTTGGAACCATCCTGGTCAAATATGTATGCGTACTTTAGGAGCAGTTGCTTTGCCTTACTCTGATAATCTTCCTATAGCCCTTCCGTCCATTCCGTGATGTCATTTGAAAGATTAGTGTTACTAGATGAAACGTGTTCCTGGAGCTGCTCACAGTTAATATTTACTTCAGCCTCTTGGCATCTTCCCAAAATAGCTCCTTTGGTCAGTTTGAGTGGTGACTTGAACTCATTGAGTACTCTTACCGGAATACGTCCATCTTGTTTTGTCATAGCCAGGGTTTTTCCTACAAGTATGTCCGGTGCTGATTTGTTTGATGCTTCGGCAACCCACAATTTGTTTGTCCCACAATCTCCATCAACCTTTGCCCAGATGACTGCTTCGGATTTTGGTGGTATTTGCTGACTCTCTTCCACCAGCACTCGTTTACTGCTGTAGCCTCTCTCGTAGCCGAAATTAAGTGGCACATCCATGTTCTTATATCGCATCGTCTTGCTTTGCATATCGATCTTGATGCCTTGGTTGATTAAGAAGTCCCCTCCAACTATAATTTCATCAACATTATCTGCCACTATAAAATTTGGTAGTACCGTGACGTTCCCAATTGCTACTTCACATTCTACTTCTCCAATTACCTGGGTGTCCTCTCCCGTGGCTGTACGTAATCTTGCTCCAAGCAATGGTCTTATCTTTTTGTTGACTAAATCTTATCGAATGATGGAATGGGATGCACCCGTATCTACAGTCAGTAAACGTTCCTTTCCATCCACATGTCCTCCGACAGTAAGATTGTTTGACCTTCTTCCAATTTGTGAGATAGAGATTATGGGGCATTCAATTGAGGGAGCCAGCTGTCGCTCGTTGCGGCTGACTCGCTTTAGTTTAACGATTGAGTGGATTTGCAGATTTGCTCATCTCCTTCAGCTCTGCGTTTACGGCCATCCACATGGTTGGAACTGTTAGTATTGGTACTGCAATAACGTGCAATGTGCCCTTGCTTTCCATATTTGACGGCACCATCGTTTTTCTGCTGCGTTCCTTTTAGTGCTTCCAAAATTGTGTCTACCCAGTCTGGTCTTTCCACTTCCACGCGATGAGCTCTGTAGGTGGGCTTACTCAAAAGTGATGTTTCTTGAGTCAGTGCATGGGATACCGTTTCTGCGAATGTGGGTTTTGGGTTTGCATATGTCGCTCGCCTCGTTTCTACGACTCGTGTGCCATTTGTGAAGCTCTGGATTTTTAACCTTTCAGTGTATTCCACGGGTGCGCCCGCATTTGCAAGATGAGCCAATCTTTCAATATCTGAAGCAAACTCCTGCAATGCCTCATTTGCTTTTTGGTAGCGGTTTTGCAACTCAACTTGGAATATCTGTTTCCTATGCTCGCTTCCTTAACGTCTCTCTAAAGCGCTCATAAATGGTTCGTAGTTGTTCCGCTCGTACTCTGGGATGGTCTGTAAGATTTCCACAGCTGGTCCTTTTAAAGCTACGAACAATGCAGCAACTTTATCTTCAGCATTCCAGTTGTTCACTGTTGCGGTCTTCTCAAATTGTAGCTTAAAGGCCTGCAAAGGAACAGAACCATCAAAGGATGGAGTGTTACCTTCGAATTAGACGTTGAAATGACTGGGCGGTTCAATTGTAATTCCTGGAACATATCTTTCAAAGCATCCATCTATGCCTCTATTTTATCCTGTCGACCACTGAAGTATTCATGAAACTGGGTTAGTTTTTCTTCCATATGGGCTTCCAGTTTCGATGATATACGGACTTCCTGCTCTTCTAGTTGTGTGGAGATCTGAGATGATATCTGTGCTGAAATTTGTGCCGACATTTTGGAAATACGCGTCTCCTGTGCTTCATTCTTAGATGTAATGCGTGTCTCTTGCGATTCCAGTTGCGATGCCATATTTGTGGATATTTGTGATGACATTTCTGTTATACGTTCCTCTTGCGCTTCCAGTTGGGATGCCAATTGCGACGACATTGATGATACTGTCGATGTTTGTGCAGATATTGCAGTCAATATCATGTTCAAATCTGTGCTGGTAACTGTCTGCGATGTTTCGTTTTTCTCTGCGATTTTTGTTGTGTCCTCGCCATCAAGATGAAAGACATACTCTTCCACGTTAATTCCCTTTAATTCCGTTGCATCTCGTAGTCGTGCCTGAAGTTCGAGTTTATTGCCGGTTGTATTCAATCCACGGGCGTCCATCTCCTTTTCAGTTGCTGGATCCTTAATTCACTTAACTTCGCCATGTCATTGTTGTGCTTTGCAACTCTGGAATTTGTTCAACAATTCCTCTTCTGACACCAATTGTAACGAATTTACTGCAATTCCCCTTATTTGCAATCTTCTGCTAAAGTTCGTATCGCTAATTTGTTGAATAAATAACTCCAATATTGAATAATGGAAAAATGGCATTTATTAAAGTACTTCACAATAACACTTATACTTTGCAATGAATAGCTTGCTTAATAACCAAACTGATTGATAGCTCAAATAAAAAGTGTTTTCTCGCCTCTACTGTCGCGCCTTTTATACTTTTTGATTTCTCTTTGCATACTTCTAGGCTTTTCCATTACAGAACTTACTAGTTAGTTAGTAGCTAAAAAATCGCCAGCCACAACTACGTTTATAACTTCCCATTTGAGTAACATTTGCACAAATTATTGCCCTCTCTTGTGACAACTCAGATAAGATATATGTGTTTGTGCATTGCTTCTCCGCTGCTCGTATACGTGTACATATGTGTAGACGCAATTATTGATTCATTTATGTAGATACATAATGATTTATTTATGGATGTGCATGATATCACTGTTTAGCATCGGCTTAGAGATGGCAGTACCCCTTAGTGTTGCTTAAAAAACAAGTAAGGAACGCTAAGTTCGGGTGTAACCGAGCATTACATACTCAGCTGAGAGCTATGGAGACAAAATAAGGGAAAATCACCATGTAGGAAAATGAACCTAGGGTAACCCTGTAATGTGCTTGTATGACATGTGTGTCAAATGGAAGGTACTAAAGAGTATTTTAAGAGGGAGTGGGCCATAGTTCTATAGGTGGACGCCATCTGGGGATATCGCCATAAAAGTGGACCAGGGCTGACTCTCGAATTTGTTTGTACGATATGGGTATCAAATGAAAGATATTAATGAGAATTTTAAAAGGCGTGGGCTTAGTTCTATAGGTAGACGCCTTTTCAAGATATCGCCATAAAGGTGGACCAGGGGTGACTCTAGAATGCGTTTGTACAATATGGGTATCAAACGAAAGGTGATAATGAGTATTTTAAAAGGTAGTGGGCCTTAGTTCTATAGGTGGACGCCTTTTCCAGTGTCGTCGCACAGTGGCACCTTTTGAGTTTTTTCTTTGCAAAAATCATAATTTGAACCAATGAAGATATTTTAAAAATTTAAAATGCAAATGAAAGCTAATTATTTGAAGTTTTATTGTGTGAAAGCTCAGAGTGTCACAGATACAGGGTGCTTCAAAAAAATTCGTCAAGCTCGAAAATTTTTAAAAAAATGCAAAAAAAAATGTTTTTAGTACAAAATACAAAAAATAAAATGAGATTGTCTTATAATGACGTATTTAAGCATTAAATAAGATAAACTAATGAGTTTGATAAGATAGCGTGGCACTTCCCACTTATGATAAAAAGTTGTATCTAAGTAGTCACGTAATCAATAACTACCAAAATCGATAGACGTATTGTTTCTTTTAAATGGCAATACTCTTATAAAACTCAAATGTCCGTTTTTGGTGCCACAATAACAAGCTGCTTCAAAATTCATCGTAAAATTTACAAGCCAAATATGTATTATATTAATAACTAAAAGTTATTGAAAGTGGTTCAATGAAATTTTATTTGAGCTAAAGATTAAACAGCCAAAGAATTTTGGAAAAGGGGAGTGGCACTGCCCATTTATGCTAAAATGTTTGATCTTAGTGACCGCTTTACCAATTTGCACCAAACTCGATAGACGTATTGATTTCTATAAAAATTTAATAATCGTTTGAAGGCGAAATGCCTAAGCTTTAAAATAAATTTGATAAACTTTAAAGAAATACAATAACGAAAAGTATATATTTATAAATTAATTAATTCTTTTATTTGAAATGAAAAATTAACTTGTACATAGATATCTTATTTTTCAATAAAGTAACAAAATTGATAAGTAAATCTCTTTTTCATTGTTGTGATAAGAAGTGAGAAACTTATTTTATCTTAACATAGTCACCGTCACTGGAACATATCTCTAACAAAGCAACCATTTCTGAGCTATACGCATCTGTGAGATCTTTTTGTGTTCTTACATACCTCATAGATGATATGACTGGATCAGAAGAGATAGCTAACATGTTGAAAAGGTCTTCGTTTTGTCTAACTCCTGACACTTTGCAGGTGTTCATACATCTATATCTCTTTTAGCCCTTTTTCTTAGATTCTTGAGCTTCTTCAGACAATTCTCCTAATGGTAAGCACTGGTACTCTATTAAATCTTTTCCATGTGCTAAAATTTTATGTACCGGTGGTTTAAGTTTCTTCTCAGGATACTTTTTATGCAGCAACTCTGTAGTTTTAGATGCATATTCTCCAAATTTGGGTCCATTAACTGGTTCATGGCAGTTTAAAATATTTAAATTACTCCCAATCTTTTCACAATATCGCTATCAACTCCTGTTATGCGATCAGTCACTTCACCGTTTTCAAAATGTCTTCTTGAGGAGTTACCATCATTTGTATTTCCGTATCCATACTTTGGACAGTCAATTCTAAGGCCAATCTCTTTATTGAATGCATCCTGAATTATTTTTTTTCTCCTGTTTTGTTTCTCCTTACATATTGTATTGTCGTCGAAAGCTTCTCCTTGTTGTGGTAGTGTATAAGCCAGCTTCAAATCAAATTCCATACATCTTATCCTAGCATGCAAAGGAGATATTCCATACTCATAATTTAGTTCGTCAGTTATTGAATCAAATTGGACATTTCGTTGTAGATGTCGTACTTGTTATTAAGTTCAAAACTTTTCCATCGACCATTGTTAGAAGAATATCATGCTTTATTCTAATGACTTTCCCCTCTTCAATTTCAATTACTGTTGGTTCTAATTGGGCAATTTGATTTTTTATATCACTCACTGTAGCTTTTATGAGTTCGGAAGACTCCTTCTCGTATTGAAATAATATCGGGTGGTACAATAGGGTTGATGACGGACGTGGATTTTTCCAGTATTCTGAAGCTTCATCTTTTAGTCGTAATGGAACAATAGAAGCCATAAACATGTTACTATCTGTAATTGTTTCATCGTCTACATTTATTCTTTGTTTATAATTATATACAATTTTGAATTGGTACAATAGACGTCCTTTCATTTCCTTTCTATCATAATGTATTGTAAACAAATTTTTTCTTCCAGGCCTTCCTTTCTTTAATGCTTGTTTCCCTCGCTAATTCTCTCATAATAGCCTCAACGAAGTCCCGTCTCGACTTTGTGGATTTAAACACCGCATATAATTTCTAGTTTTCTAGATACATATTAGAATTGGCTTCGAGTGTATCTGACTAAATATTAAACTTTGAACTATATTACAAAATACTATTCACTTTATTTAAGTTTAATCTCCAAAAGACGAATGATAATGTGCATTGTATGATTGATAGCTTTATATACCTACTCAAATTATTAAAATGAATTGCAGGTATACAATTCGTAACTAAAAAAATGTATGCTGTTAACAAGTTCCAAAAACAAAAACGACCTTACGGCCGTACTGAATTATATATACCTGCTCAAGTGCGTATTTTTGCCCAAGGTTGTTTAACTTTATTTGATATAAAAAGTGAAGTTGCAGCTGGACGCAAGTAGACTTTATGAATTTAGGTAACTGAATATTTCACAAATAACTACTGCTAATTTGACGGAGCACACATTTTAACATTTTTTTTTTTCCATAAAATTTTAAAAAGGGCCTAAAAATAGGCATTTCGAAAAACAGGTATATCCGCCAACTTTTATCAAAAAAAAAAAAAAAACAATTTTTTTTTTTGTTTCAATCCTAAATTAAATTATCTTTAATTGCTATTCAAGAAAACGACAACCGGCTGCCTTATTTACTCACAAAACCATTTTAATTTTGTTTGTTGAAAATTGGTCAACTTTGAGCGGCTCTACCTGGTAAACTATAATTTTCTGTGAAAAAAAAAAAAATAAATGTAAGGCGCGATAACCTCCGAAGAGATCTAAGGCCGAGCTTCTCTTCCAATTTGCGTCGTGCTCCTCTTGATTTTTCCCTACAAATTGGCCGGACGGGACCTACATGTTTTATGCCGACTCCGAACGGCATCAGCAAGGCAGATGAGTTTTCACTGAGAGCTTTTCATTGCAGAAATACAATCGGAGCGCTTGCCAGACACTGCCGAGGGGCGACCCCGCCTAGAAAAATTTTCTTCTAATTGAAAAATCTTATTTCTAAAATTTTGATGTTGCTTTGCCCGGGAGTTGAACCCAGGGCATACGGTGTGATAGGCGGAGCACGCTACCATCACACCACGGTGGCCGCCTTCTGTGAAAAAACAGTTGTATATTCTTGATCCCTGGAAAAATGTATTAGATTTAGCGAACGCTTTCATGATTTTTTTGATTTTTGCCATGCTTTAACGGCAGAGGCGCCACTGTGCGTCGTAGCATTCTCATATATGCATTCTGTATTCTAATGAAATCTCAACAACACTAAAACTACAGTCTGTGGGGGAGCACGTTCACCGTGGAAATTTTATCGAGTGCATTTCCACAAAATATGCACTCTGATAAAATCTCAACAGTACAAAAGAGTTCGGTCGGGAGGGGGAGGGGCAAACCCCCGTATCTCCCCACTGGATCCGCCAATGACGGTGTCCACTGGTCAATTTGGTTTGATTGGATTGTATATTTGAATTGTATAATGAATCGGAATTTGTACACTTTTTCAAGTATTTATTGGACTTTAATAGGAAAGAACTAACAAGCACTCACTACAAGGCAATTAATTAACCACTTTTTGTTTTGGTTATGTCTGTTCAGACGGACACAATTAAGATAGCGCGGGCCGAAAATCGTTTAATTATTGGAATTAAAAGCGAAAAACACAAAATCAGTCGCGCACAATTTTAATTATAATTTTAATTGAAAATACGCGGAAACCCACTTTTAATATGGATATTTTTGTTTTATTGTATTGACTTTGCTCAGTAAACCCGTATTTAACTTGTTTGGTGTATGTGGGAGGAAGATGAATATGTACATAGGTATGTAATATGTTCAGGACCTGTTGGCTTAAATTTTCCTCTTTGATAGCAAAGCTCTTTTTGTTTGTAATTGCTTGTTCGTAGAACGGCTACGAAGGACCATCGACACAATTGGCGGGAATGAAACCAATTGTGTTTTGCATAAAAGAAATAAAAACACGATAATTCGTATTTATGTATAGAAATATGTATAATAACACAGGCAGAAAAAATTTAACCAATATTCAGATCCAGAAACCAGACTATATATTTCCGAAGGTTTATGATGTGCTGAATATAAATCTGGCCTCAGAATTGCTCTATCAGTTCTGGTTTCGAGATATCCTAATCTGAAATTGCAAAAAAACACCGTTTTGCCCATATTTGAGGTTATGTAGCCTTGCACATGCTCTATTTCACCAAAATTAAAGGATGGAATCTTTAAATACAAGTCTTCTTCTTTCAAATGGCGTTGAGTTTGCTCAAATATCATGTTTCTAAGTTTTCCTTCACCTGAAAATTGATTGAGATAACATAGACGTGATATAGTCGATTACTAATTTTCTTGCGTTTACTCGCATATTTTTCTTAAAATAAGTCTTATTTATCTAGATATCTCACACCACAAGTGGGCTAACCAACTTAACTGTTAACCCATCAACTCCCGTTTCGCCTAACCCCTAGAAACCACCCCTACCACACCACAAAATTTCAAAATGCGATATCTCAGCGGAAAAAATGATATCTGAGCAAAATCGACGCCATTTTAAAGAAGAACACTTGCATTTAAAGATGCCATCCCTTAATTTTGGTGAAAGAAAACATCTGCAAGGCTACATAACCTCAAATATGGGCAAAAGCGGTGTCTTTTGCACATTTAGGTAAGGATATCTCGAAAATCAGAGCTGATAGATCAATTTTGAGGCTTCGAAAATATGTAGTCCGGTTTCTGGGTCTGAGATGCTGTCGGCCTGTGTAATTAAAATACGTCTTTACTTCGTCAATATGTATTTACTTAACATCACAATAAAAAGATTGTAGGAACTTACGTTTTGTTTGAATGGATGCTCCAAAATCGAACGCTTGATTAGATGGTGATTCGTTGGCAAGCAATTTTTTATTCTGCGTCATAAGGTCAACTCAACTACCAAGTTTCATCGCTTTGTCCGTCTTTGGTAATGAATTATCGCACTTTTTCGGTTATTCGAAATTTTCGATATCGAAAAAGTGGGCGTGGTTATAGTCCAATTTCGTTCATTTTAAATAGCGCTCTGAGATGAGTGCCCAGGAACTTACATACCAAATTTCGTTAAGATACCTCAAAATTTACTCAAGTTATCTTGTTTAAGGGCAGACGGACGGATAAATGAATTTCTTTTTTCGCCCAGATCATTTTGATATATAGAAGTCTATATCTATCTCGATTAGTTTATGCCGTTACGGGGGTACCGTTATGCGAACAAAATTAATATACTCTGTCCCTGCAAAAATCGCGTGTATTCCACGCATGCATGTATGGGGTACTCACTATGGACCAACCGAGTGCTCCGAAATTAACCACAAATCATACAAAAAATGTGGTCCAATTAACATTGCCGTTCCGATCCGTTTACAATATGTACGTGTAGAAACATGAGTTGGTCCATTTCTGCATTACAGTGGAGTATAATGGTAAGTACTCCAGTGGACCACATGATCCAACGATTTTTGCAGGGGTGGGCTCTGCTCAGCTGAGTATAAAAATAGTTAAGTCGAGGGCAGCTACGCATTAGGTAATTAATTAGGCAACTGGTCTAAACAGATGGTGTTTAAGCGACTTAAACTATGACTTCTTTTCTTTCGTTTGTTTCATTAGCCATTGAGTGTGCTTGTAATTCTCAACTTGTTAGTGAAATATTCTAAAGACATAGTTTAAATTTTTTATCCCAAAGCGGGGTTTTTCAAAGCAAAACAAGGTGGCTCATCCCGCAGCCAATACCTTGGAGCCCCCAGTGTTCGCCCCCAATGAATAAATACAAGGAATAATAGGGGTTTTTCGAAGCAAAACAAGGTGGCTCATCCCGCAGCCAATACCTTGGAGCCCCCAGTGCTCGCCCCCAATGAATAAATACAAGGTGTAATAAGGGTTTTTCAAAGCAAAACAAGGTGGGTAATCCCGCAGCCAATACCTTGGAGCCCCCAGTGCTCGCCCCCAGTGAATAAATAAAAGGTGTAACAGGTGCATAGCAACCTCCCTCTCTAAGTGAAATAACATACAGTCCATTAAAATAATAATTTATAAAATTAAAAAAGATAATAAATTTAAAAAATGCTTGCTTGCAGTGGGCTTTGAACCCGCAACCCCAAAAGTGTGAGTCGGGTACGTCGTCCACTGTGCCACGACTCATACGCCTACAAACGCATCAAATTACTCCCCTATAACTCATATTAAACTGCTCGCCCTCAACTGCCCCACGCTTAGCTATGGTCCTTCGAGCCGGATGACCGGCTCCTTTGGAATTACAACTAGGCGACTAAGCCGTCTAGGGGGGAGCATGTTTAAGCGGCTTAAACTATGACTTTTTTTCTTTCGTTTGTTTCATTATCCGTTGAGTGTGCTTGTAATTCTCAACTTGTTAGTGAAATATTCTAAAGACATTGTTTAAATTTTGTATCCCAAAGCGGGGTTTTTCAAAACAAAACGAGGTGGCTCATCCCGCAGCCAATACCTTGGAGCCCCCAGTGCTCGCCCCCAATGAATAAATACAAGGTGTAATAGGGGTTTTTCAAAGCAAAACAAGGTGGCTCATCCCGCAGCCAATACCTTGGAGCCCCCAGTGCTCGCCCCCAATGAATAAATACAAGGTGTAATAGGGGTTTTTCAAAGCAAAACAAGGTGGCTCATCCCGCATCAAATACCTTAGAGCCCCCAGTGCTCGCCCCCCAATGAATAAATAAAAGGTGTAACAGGTGCATAGCAACCTCCCTCTCTAAGTAAAATAACATACAGTCCATTAAAATAATAATTTATAAAATAAAAAAAGATAATAAATTTAAAAAATGCTTGCTTGCAGTGGGCTTTGAACCCGCAACCCCAAACGTGTGAGTCGGGTACGGCATCCACTGTGCCACGACTCATACGCCTACAAATGCATCAAATTACTCCCTTATAACTCATATTAAACTGCTCGCCCTCAACTGCCCCACGCTTAGCTATGGTCCTTCGAGCCGGATGACCGGCTCCTATGGAATTACAATTAGGCGACTAAGCCGTCTAGGGGGGGGAGCATGTTTAAGCGGCTTAAACTATGACTTTTTTCCTTTCGTTTGTTTCATTAGCCATTGAGTGTGCTTGTAATTCTCAACTTGTTAGTGAAATATTCTAAAGACATTGTTTAAATTTTTTATCCCAAAGCGGGGTTTTTCAAAGCAAAACGAGGTGGCTCATCCCGCAGCCAATACCTTGGAGCCCCCAGTGCTCGCCACCAATGAATAAATACAAGGTGTAATAGGGGTTTTTCAAAGCAAAACAAGGTGGCTCATCCCGCAGCCAATACCTTGGAGCCCCCAGTGCTCGCCCCAATGAATAAATACAAGGTGTAATAGGGGGTTTCAAAGCAAAACAAGGTGGCTCATTCCGCAGCCAATACCTTAGAGCCCCCAGTGCTCGCCCCAATGAATAAATACAAGGTGTAATAGGGGGTTTCAAAGCAAAACAAGGTGCCTCATCCCGCAGCCAATACCTTGGAGCCCCCAGTGCTCGCCACCAATGAATAAATACAAGGTGTAATAGGGGTTTTTCAAAGCAAAACAAGGTGGCTCATCCCGCAGCCAATACCTTGGAGCCCCCAGTGCTCGCCACCAATGAATAAATACAAGGTGTAATAGGGGTTTTTCAAAGCAAAACGAGGTGGCTCATCCCGCAGCCAATACCTTGGAGCCCCCAGTGCTCGCCCCCAATGAATAAATACAAGGTGTAATAGGGGTTTTTCAAAGCAAAACAAGGTGGCTCATCCCGCAGCCAATACCTTGGAGCCCCCAGTGCTCGCCCCCAATGAATAAATACAAGGTGTAAGAGGGGTTTTCAAAGCAAAACAAGGTGGCTCATCCCGCAGCCAATACCTTGGAGCCCCCAGTGCTCGCCCCAATGAATAAATTCAAGGTGTAATAGGGGTTTTTCAAAGCAAAACAAGGTGGCTCATCCCGCAGCCAATACCTTGGAGCCCCCAGTGCTCGCCCCCAATGAATAAATACAAGGTGTAATAGGGGTTTTTCAAAGCAAAACAAGGTGGCTCATCCCGCAGCAAATACCTTAGAGCCCCCAGTGCTCGCCCCCCAATGAATAAATAAAAGGTGTAACAGGTGCATAGCAACCTCCCTCTCTAAGTAAAATAACATAAAGTCCATTAAAATAATAATTTATAAAATAAAAAAAGAAAATAAATTTAAACAAGTAAGGAAGGCTAAGTTCGGGTGTAACCGAACATTACATACTCAGTTGAGAGCTATGGAGACAAAATAAGGAAAATCACCATGTAGGAAAATGAACCTAGGGTAACCTTGGAATGTGGTTGTATGACATGTGTATCAAATGGAAGGTATTAAAGAGTATTTTAAGAGAGAGTAGGCCATAGTTCTATGGATGGACGCCATTTAGGGATATCGCCATAAAGGTGGACCAGGGCTGACTCTAGAATGTGTTTGTACGATATGGGTATCAAATGAAAGCTGTTAAATGTATTTTGAAAAGGAGTGATCCTTAGTTCCATAGGTGGACGCCGTTTCGAGATATCGCCATAAAGGTGGACCAGGGGTGTCTCTAGTTGTACGATATGGGAATCAAATGAAAGGTGTTACTGAGCATTTTAAGAGGGAGTGGGCATTAGGTCTACAGGTGGACGCCTTTTCGAAATGTCGCCATTAGGGTGGGCCAGGGGTGACTCTAGAATGTGTTTGTATGATATGGGTATCAAATGAAAGATGATAATGAGTATTTTAAAAGGGAGTAATCCTTAGTTCTATAGGTGGACGCCTTTTCGAGATATCGCCATAAAGGTGGGCCAAGGGTGACTCTAGAATGTTTGTACGATATGGGTATCAAACGGAAGGTGCTACTGAGCATTTTAAGAGGGAGTGGGCATGAGGTCTATAGGTGGACGCCTTTTCGAGATATCGTCATTAGGGTGGGCCAGGGGTGACTCTAGAATGTGTTTGTACGATATGGGTATCAAACGAAAGGTGTTCCTGAGCATTTTAAGAGGGAGTGGGCATTAGGTCTATAGGTGGACGCTTTTTCTAGATATCGCCATTAGGGTGGGCCAGGGGTGACTCTAGAATGTTTGTACGATATGGGTATCAAACGAAAGGTGTTACTGAGCATTTTAAGAGGGAGTGGGCATTAGGTCTATAGGTGGACGCCTTTTCGAGATATCGCCATTAGGGTGGGCCAGGGGTGACTCTAGAATGTTTTTGTACGATATGGGTATCAAATGAAAGGTGGTTATGAGTATTTTAAAAGGGAGTAATCCTTAGTTCTATAGGTGGACGCCTTTTCGAGATATCGCCATAAAGGTGGACCAAGGGTGACTCTAGAATGTTTGTACGATATGGGTATCAAACGAAAGGTGTTACTGAGCATTTTAAGAGGGAGTGGGCATTAGGTCTATAGGTGGACGCCTTTTCGAGATATCGCCATTAGGGTGGGCCAGGGGTGACTCTAGAATGTTTGTACGATATGGGTATCAAACGAAAGGTGTTACTGAGCATTTTAAGAGGGAGTGGGCATTAGGTCTATAGGTGGACGCCTTTTCGAGATATCGCCATTAGGGTGGGCCAGGGTGACTCTAGAATGTGTTTGTACAATATGGATATCAAATTAAAAGTATTAATGAGGGTTTTAGAAGCGAGTGGCCCTTAGATGTATATGTGAAGGCGTTCTCGCGATATCGACCAAAATGTGGACCAGGTGAACCAGAAAATCATCTGTCGGGTACTACTAATTTATTTATATATGCAATACCACTAACAGTATTCCTGCCAAGATTCCAAGGGCTGTTGATTTCGCCTTGTAGAACTTTTTCATTTTCTTCTACATAATATGGTAGGTGTCACACCCATTTTGCAAAGTTTTTTCCAAAGTTATATTTTGCGTCAATAAACCAATCCAGTTACCATGTTTCATCCCTTTTTTCGTAGTTGGTATAGAATTATGGCATTTTTTTCATTTTTCGTAATTTTCGATATCGATAAAGTGGGCGTGGTTATGGTCGGATTTCGGCCATTTTTTATACCAAGATAAAGTGAGTTCAGATAAGTACGTGGGCTAAGTTTAGTAAAGATATATCGGTGTTTGCTCAAGTTATTGTGTTAACGGCCGAGCGGAAGGACAGACGGTGGACTGTGTATAAAAACTGGGCGTGGCTTCCACCGATTTCGCCCATTTTCACAGAGAACAGTTACCGTCACAGAATCTATGCTCCTACCAAATTTGAGAAGGATAGGTAAATTTTTGTTCGACTTATGGCATTAAAAGTATTATAGACAAACTAAATGAAAATGGGCGGAGCCACGCCCATTTTGAAATTTTCTTTTATTTTTGTATTTTGTTGCATCATATCATTAACGGAATTGAATTTTGACTTAATTTACTTATATACAGTAAAGATATTAAATTTTTTGTTAAAATTTGAATTAAAATTTTTTTTTTTTAAAAAGTGGGCGTGTTTTTCATCCAATTTTGCCAATTTTATTTAGCACATATATAGTAATAGTAGTAACGTTCCTGCCAAATTTCATCATGATATCTTCAACGACTGCCAAATTACAGCTTGCAAAACTTTTAAATTACCTTCTTGTAAAAGTGGGGCGGTGCCACGCCCATTGTCCAAAATCTTACTAATTTTCTATTCTGCGTCATAACGGCAACCCATCTACCAAGTTTCATCGCTTTAGCCGCCTTTGGCAATGAATTATCGCATTTTTTCGATTTTTCGAAATTTTCGATATCGAAAAAGTGGGCGTGGTTATAGTCCGATATCGTTCATTTTAAATAGCGATCTGAGATGAGTGCTCAGGAACCTACATACCAAATTTCATCAAGATACCTCAAAATTTACTCAAGTTATCGTGTTAACGGACGGACGGACGGACGGACGGACGGACATGGCTCAATCAAATTTTTTTTCGATCCTGATTATTTTGATATATGGAAGTCTATATCTATCTCGATTCCTTTATATATGTACAACCAACCGTTATCCAATCAAACTTAATATACTCTGTGAGCTCTGCTCAACTGAGTATAAAAATGCTTGCTTGCAGTGGGCTTTGAACCCGCAACCCCAAACGTGTGAGTCGGGTACGCCATCCACTGTGCCACGACTCATACACCTACAGGCGCATCAAATTACTCCCTTATAACTCATATTAAACTGCTCGCCCTCAACTGCCCCACGCTTAGCTAGATGGTCTTAATTACATTAAAGTACATCAAGCCCTAACCAGATGGATCGGCTGCATGTTAAATTGCGGGAATATTAAAATACAATGGGGATTGTACGAGAACCCGAAATCAGTGGACAGGGTCACGCCGCAGGGAGGAGTGTTATCACTTCTGCTATGGACGCTAATCATCAACCAACTGTTCGAGCGACTCGATGAGGGGCCCGTAAAATTTACGGCTTACGCAGATGACGTGTGATTGTCATATGTGGAAGGTGCTTTCCAACGATTAGCTTTTTGATGGATCAGGAGCTTCGGGATATTCATACCTCGGCGTCTGATGTCGTGTTGAGAAGACGGATATGGTCTTGTTTACAAAGAGGTACAAGGTCCCAAGTTAGACCAGGACTAAGTTAGGAGGGGTGACTCTACAGGAGAAATCTTGCAAATCTTGCAATATCTAGGAATCATCCTAGACAGTAGGCTGTCTTGGAAGCTCAACGTGGAGGAGAGGGGGAAGAAGGTATCAACGGCACTTTATGTGTGTAAAAGAATGCTGGGCCGTACGTGGGTTTTATCGCACACTCTTTCTCAATGGGTTTTTACAGCGATTGTAAACCCTATTCTATACTATGCAGTTTTTGTATGGTGGAAAGCCACATAAAAATCAACCTACCTCAAATTGGAGGGGGTATGCAGAGTATCAATGCTTAGCATTACGGGAGCCCTGAAAACAACCCCGACGGCTGCACTATATGCCATTCTGCGCATTCCACCTGTAGACCTGGTAGCAAAGAACATAGCGTTAACAACTGCAATCAGGCTCGGTGCCTCGGGGCAATTTGAGCGCCGACCATACGGCTACAGTAGTATAGCGTCATCAATCATAAGACCAACATACTACCTGATTCCCTATGTGCTCTTCGAGAGAGATCTTAAGGCCACAATAGAGGTGGACGGTTGGTACAATGGTGCTCAAATGGCGGACAGATGGGTCCAAAGTAGTGGAAGGAGAGGGTCTGCGGTTTACAGTGCTTATCCGGAATTGAACAGATCCTACAAGCTACCAGATTGCTGTAAGTTTTCCAAGCGGAAATAGTAGCCGTAACCAAAGCAGTAGAAACCTGGAAGAGAATAGCTTAAGCTGCAACCATATTAACTTGTGAGGTGGGTTTTGTCGAAGGCTGAGATAAGCTCAGCCGCTCCAGGGTAAGGCGAAGGTCCCACTAACCTCTACCAATTAATAACATAATTAGTTGTTGTTTTTGTTCCGAACACGCACACACACACACGACGCGGTTTGGCCTAGGTGAAGTATCTCGGCTAGTGATGCCCAACGTACAAATATATGTATATAGATGGGTGCTGGGTAGTACTCAGTACTCCTCTCAGGGAGCCTCGGACAAGAGTCCTAGCGAGCATGAGTGGTGTAGTAAAGTCCACGTTGGCATATGGCTCGGCAGCTCCTGATTGAGGCGGGGGGGGGGGGGGGGGGGGGGGGGGGGGGGGGAGATGCTCCTCGGCCACCCTGAGTGAACTGTCCGCGCCTTATGCCATCCTCGTTTGTTGCTGGGTAGACTCAGCACTCCTCTCAGAGAGCCTCGGACAAAAGTCCTAGCGACCATGAGTGGTGTAGTAAAGTTCACTTTTGCATGTGGCGCGGCACCTCAACCAGGGAGCGGGGAGCGAGATGATCCTTGGATACCCTGGGTGAACTGTCCGCGACAAATGCCCAATGGTTTCGCTTTGAGTCTTCCCCGTTCACATTGGGACCCCTTTGATACCTAGCATCGTAAGTTGGCCTCGGCCTTACTTACCTAGGTGAAGTATGCAGTAAGTGATGGCGTTTGCCATTACATAGCTGGCAACGTATAAAGTGACTAAGAATTTAGCTCATCAATAACTTCTCGTTATGATGGCGGATGAAAAATGCACATCAGATGGTCAGTACTACGCATGCTGAGTATGTTTGGTTGTTCGCTGTTGAAGTTGGCATACCATGTGCGGGTGGTTGTTCGCTGTGCAAGGCGGCCGTAGGGTATGTATGTTTAATTGGCATATTATGTGCGGATGGTTGTTCGCTGTGCAAGACGATCGTCGGGTATTTAATGTTAGGGTATGTACATATTTAATGTTAGGGCTTGTGAGCAGGTTATTGTGACGTGGCATTTTTTCTACGGTACAGTCCCCCTCCCAATTCAGGGAAGAAAGGCTTCGGCATTCGAGAGTTTGTGACCTTAAGGTCTGCACTACCTTGGACCAAGTGCTCCCGGTATATTTTACCACCTTGGCGGTGGCTCGGCCGACATACGTGTGTGTGTTTGTTGTCCGGTATTTTCTTTTATTTATATATTTATTTATACAAGAGTTCAGCGTAATAAAAGCATTGTACATTGTATTGTATTTTTTTTTTTTTTTGTGTAAAACAAAATTTTTCTTTAGTAATATAATACTAATTTACTGAAGTTCATGTGTAAGTCTCTTTTTTTTTCTTAATTATATACAAGAATTCAGCGTAAAAAAAGCATTGTACATTGTATTCTATTATTATTATTATGTTTTCTTCTTTTAGTTTAATACTAATTAACTGAAATTCATGTGTAAGTCTCCTTTTTTCTTTTGTAGGAGGGTTTGTATAAATTTGAACATTTTGTTTCACAGGTATTTTGTAGTAAAAAATAGGTATTTATTAGAACAATATATATTTTTTTTAGTTTTAGTAAATGCTTATGTTATATATAAAGTACAATCATTCATAAAAAAAGAATTGTTTTCAACTTATAAAAAAATGGGTATTTATTTGAACAATATATATATATATTTTTTGGTTTTATTAAATGTTTATATTATATATATAAAGTACAATCATTCATAAAAAAAGAATTGTTTTCAACTTATATTTACAATTGCTAACAAAAAAGATTTGTGACAATGATTTGCTCAATCTATCAATAAAGCAATAACAAAAATATTATGCGATTTGAAGAAAAAACAAGTAAGGAAGGCTAAGTTCGGGTGTAACCGAACATTACATACTCAGTTGAGAGCTATGGAGACAAAATAAGGAAAATCACCATGTAGGAAAATGAACCTAGGGTAACCTTGGAATGTGGTTGTATGACATGTGTATCAAATGGAAGGTATTAAAGAGTATTTTAAGAGAGAGTAGGCCATAGTTCTATGGATGGACGCCATTTAGGGATATCGCCATAAAGGTCGACCAGGGCTGACTCTAGAATGTGTTTGTACGATATGGGTATCAAATGAAAGCTGTTAAATGTATTTTGAAAAGGAGTGATCCTTAGTTCCATAGGTGGACGCCGTTTCGAGATATCGCCATAAAGGTGGACCAGGGGTGTCTCTAGTTGTACGATATGGGAATCAAATGAAAGGTGTTACTGAGCATTTTAAGAGGGAGTGGGCATTAGGTCTACAGGTGGACGCCTTTTCGAAATGTCGCCATTAGGGTGGGCCAGGGGTGACTCTAGAATGTGTTTGTATGATATGGGTATCAAATGAAAGATGATAATGAGTATTTTAAAAGGGAGTAATCCTTAGTTCTATAGGTGGACGCCTTTTCGAGATATCGCCATAAAGGTGGGCCAAGGGTGACTCTAGAATGTCTGTACGATATGGGTATCAAACGGAAGGTGCTACTGAGCATTTTAAGAGGGAGTGGGCATGAGGTCTATAGGTGGACGCCTTTTCGAGATATCGTCATTAGGGTGGGCCAGGGGTGACTCTAGAATGTGTTTGTACGATATGGGTATCAAACGAAAGGTGTTACTGAGCATTTTAAGAGGGAGTGGGCATTAGGTCTATAGGTGGACGCTTTTTCTAGATATCGCCATTAGGGTGGGCCAGGGGTGACTCTAGAATGTTTGTACGATATGGGTATCAAACGAAAGGTGTTACTGAGCATTTTAAGAGGGAGTGGGCATTAGGTCTATAGGTGGACGCCTTTTCGAGATATCGCCATTAGGGTGGGCCAGGGGTGACTCTAGAATGTTTTTGTACGATATGGGTATCAAATGAAAGGTGGTTATGAGTATTTTAAAAGGGAGTAATCCTTAGTTCTATAGGTGGACGCCTTTTCGAGATATCGCCATAAAGGTGGACCAAGGGTGACTCTAGAATGTTTGTACGATATGGGTATCAAACGAAAGGTGTTACTGAGCATTTTAAGAGGGAGTGGGCATTAGGTCTATAGGTGGACGCCTTTTCGAGATATCGCCATTAGAGTGGGCCAGGGGTGACTCTAGAATGTTTGTACGATATGGGTATCAAACGAAAGGTGTTACTGAGCATTTTAAGAGGGAGTGGGCATTAGGTCTATAGGTGGACGCCGTTTCGAGATATCGCCATTAGGGTGGGCCAGGGTGACTCTAGAATGTGTTTGTACGATATGGATATCAAATTAAAAGTATTAATGAGGGTTTTAGAAGCGAGTGGCCCTTAGATGTATATGTGAAGGCGTTCTCGCGATATCGACCAAAATGTGGACCAGGTGAACCAGAAAATCATCTGTCGGGTACTACTAATTTATTTATATATGCAATACCACTAACAGTATTCCTGCCAAGATTCCAAGGGCTGTTGATATCGCCTTGTAGAACTTTTTCATTTTCTTCTACATAATATGGTAGGTGTCACACCCATTTTACAAAGTTTTTTCCAAAGTTATATTTTGCGTCAATAAACCAATCCAGTTACCATGTTTCATCCCTTTTTTCGTAGTTGGTATAGAATTATGGCATTTTTTTAATTTTTCGTAATTTTCGATATCGATAAAGTGGGCGGGGTTATGGTCGGATTTCGGCCATTTTTTATACCAAGATAAAGTGAGTTCAGATAAGTACGTGGGCTAAGTTTAGTAAAGATATATCGGTGTTTGCTCAAGTTATTGTGTTAACGGCCGAGCGGAAGGACAGACGGTGGACTGTGTATAAAAACTGGGCGTGGCTTCCACCGATTTCGCCCATTTTCACAGAGAACAGTTACCGTCACAGAATCTATGCTCCTACCAAATTTGAGAAGGATTGGTAAATTTTTGTTCGACTTATGGCATTAAAAGTATTATAGACAAACTAAATGAAAATGGGCGGAGCCACGCCCATTTTGAAATTTTCTTTTATTTTTGTATTTTGTTGCATCATATCATTAATGGAATTGAATTTTGACTTAATTTACTTATATACAGTAAAGATATTAAATTTTTTGTTAAAATTTGAATTAAAAAATTTTTTTTTTTAAAAAGTGGGCGTGTTTTTCATCCAATTTTGCCAATTTTTATTTAGCACATATATAGTAATAGTGGTAACGTTCCTGCCAAATTTCATCATGATATCTTCAACGACTGCCAAATTACAGCTTGCAAAACTTTTAAATTACCTTCTTGTAAAAGTGGGCGGTGCCACGCCCATTGTCCAAAATTTTACTAATTTTCTATTCTGCGTCATAACGTCAACCCATCTACCAAGTTTCATCGCTTTAGCCGCCTTTGGCAATGAATTATCGCATTTTTTCGATTTTTCGAAATTTTCGATATCGAAAAAGTGGGCGTGGTTATAGTCCGATATCGTTCATTTTAAACAGCGATCTGAGATGAGTGCTCAGGAACCTACATACCAAATTTCATCAAGATACCTCAAAATTTACTCAAGTTATCGTGTTAACGGACGGACGGACGGACGGACGGACGGACGGACGGACGGACGGACATGGCTCAATCAAATTTTTTTTCGATCCTGATTATTTTGATATATGGAAGTCTATATCTATCTCGATTCCTTTATATATGTACAACCAACCGTTATCCAATCAAATTTAATATACTCTGTGAGCTCTGCTCAACTGAGTATAAAAAGTTGTATGTACCGAAGATTACGGTGGAGCCCAGGTCAATCCTTATATCTCATTATTTTCTTGTGCCCCGTGATCTTCACTAAAACGTGGTCCATCTGCGTGCAGTTCGCATGTTGTTTCCCACATCGGAAGTGCCATTGGGGCGTATTTTTCCTTGGTCGCTTCACGCAGTCTATTTTATTGAATATTTTCTCTACTTGCTCTTCGCTTAATTTTTTTGGTGTCTTGCTGGTGTTCCCGTCGTTTCTTCTGTTTCGGTGGGTCGATCTGTTTTGCCTTTTACCTTTTCACGGTTTGTTGCGTCATCTGCGCACTCGCTTATGCTTATCAGCGGGTGTACTGTTCCCATCAAGCTGGGATAAAGCGGGGGCCCGTGAAATATTTGTATCCGCTGTATGATCGCCTTATTGGGTGGCCATGGCCTTGCCTCGAAGGGCGGTACCCATTCCTTTGCCTTTTGTGGCGAATCCGGTGGGGCTGGCTGACGCATCGTAATCTGTAATGATATGAGCAGAGTTATATACGTGTTGTGTTAGGTGGAGATATTACTGTTCCGTAGTGATTGAGCGTTCGTCAGCGTAGGGTTTTACGTCCTGTAGATGCGTATGCGCTGTCCGTTTGTGATGCTCAGCTGGACTGTATTGAATGATATGTATTTTTCTACCACATAGGGGCCGGAGAAATTTGGTGCTAATTTTTGTGTAAATTGATTGATCGCGGATGCTCTCGTTTCATCACCTTTTCCACAACCTGTGTTTTCCAGGGTATACTGCGCTGGTCGTAGTCTTTTTTTCTGTGTCTTAGCTGCTTTAGCCAGATTCTTCTTGATCTCTTCGCATAGGTCGGTTATCGTTGGGGATACTGTCGGGGATTCTTGGGGGACTACGCCTTCGGTGCGTATTTACTGGGCTTTCGCGATGTTTCTTCCAAAGTTGATTTCAGCAGCCGGTGCTTGGGTTGTTTCGTGATGTGCTGTGGTCATATCGAAAGCGATTTTCGGGATTTCCATGTCCCAGGTGCGGTGATCGGCTTTTGAGCGCTGCACTTTCATGTTATTGATTACCCTGTTAGCTCTTTCCGTCGGGTTTTCGTGGGGCGGGTTGGGGGTGCGTATGCGGCTGTGAATTTGTGGGTTATTCGATGTTCGTCGAGGAATGAGGTTAATGCTTTCCCCACGAATTGTTTACCGTTGTCGCTGAGGAACACTTTTGGACACCCAAAGCGGTATACCACCCGCTCCTGTACAGCTTTGATAACGCTCATGGTTGTTGCTTGCCTCACTGGTATTTGTTCCACCCTGCGTGATCTGTCCTGACGCGGAATTGCTGGCCATAAAGGTATTTGTGAAAATGTTTAATGCACTCTACCAATGCCAACAGTTCTCTCCATGTAACGCAGTAGTTCGGCTGTAATATGCAACTACCTTCTCCTGTCCTTCAACCCGTTGTGACAAAACGCCTCCTATAGCGTATCCACTCGCATCTGTATCTAGTATAAATTTTGCTCCTGGAATCCGATATACCAACATTGGGGCAGTGCACAAACGCTCCTTTTTCCATTCAAAAGCTTTATTTTTTCTTGTAAGCTTCACTTCCACTTGCCAGTAGCCGCTTTTCAAGTCAAGTGTGGAAAACCATTTCGTACCAGAGAGCGAGCCCAGAGTGTCGTCAATTCTTGGCAATGGGTAGCTATTCTTTTTCGTAACGTCATTCAACTTCTGGTAGTACACGCAAAACACCATTTTTCCATCCTTCTTCTTTACAAGTACTACCGGTGAGCTCCATTGACTAGCTGATGGTTCGATGACGCAGCTGTCCGCTCATTTCTTGTATGATTTGATTCACAACTTCCCGCTTCGCCAGAGGAACACTACGTGGAGCTTAACGGGTCAGCCTTATATCTCCAGTGTCAATTTGATGTTTCACAACGTTGGTGCGGCCTGGTTTGGAGCCATCTTGGTCAAATATATACTTTAGGAACAGTTGTTTTGCTTACTCTGATAGTCTTCCTCTAGTTCCTCCGTCCATGCCATGATGTCATCTGAAAGGTCAATATTGCTAGCTGAAACCTCCTCCTGGAGCTGTTCACAATTGATTATTACTTTAGCCTCTTGGCATCTTCCCAAAATAGCTCCTCTGGTCAGTTTGAGTGGTGAATTGAACTCATTGAGTACTCTTACCGGGATACGCACATCTTGCTTTGTTATAGCCAGGGTTTTCCTACAAGTACGTTCGGTGTTGATTTGTTTGCTGCTTCGACAACTCATAATTTGTTTGTCCCACAATCTCCATCAACCTTTGCCCAGATGACTGCATCAGATTTTGGTGGTATTTGCTTACTCTCTTCCACCAGCACTCGTTTACTGCTGTAGTCTCTCTTAGCTGAAATTAAGTGGAATATCCATGTTCTTATATCGCATCGTCTTGCTTTGCATATCGAACTTGATGCATTGGTCGATTAAGAAGTCCACTCCAATTATGATTTCAACAACAATCTCTGCCATTATTAAATTGTGTAGTACCGTGACATCATGTGCTACTTCTCCAATTACCTGGGTGTTATCTCCCGTGGCTATACGTAATCTTGCTCCAAGCAATGGTCTTATCTTCTTGTTGACTAAATCTGATCGAATGATGGAATGGGATGCACCCGTATCTACAGTCAGTAAACGTTCCTTTCCATCCACGTGTCCTCCGACAGTAAGATTGCTTGCTCTTCCAATTTGGAGATAGAGATTATGGGGCATTCAATTGAGGGAGCCAGCTGTCGCCCGTTGCGGCTGACTCGCTTTAGTTTAACGATTGAGTGGATTTGCAGATTTGTTCATCTCCTTCAGCTCTGCGTTTACGGCCACCCACATTGTTGGAACTGTTAGGATTGGTACTGCAATAACGTGCAATGTGCCCTGGCTTTCCACATTTAAAGCATTTGACGGCACCATCGTTTTTCTGCTGAGTTCTTTTAGTGCTTCCAAAATTGTGTTTACCCAGCCTGGTCTTTCCACTTCCACGCGATGAGCTTTGTATGCGGTCTTACTCAAAAGTGACGCTGTTTCTTGATTCAGTGCATGGGATACCGTTTCTGCGAATGTGGGTTTTGGGTTTGCATATGTTGCCCGCTTCGTTTCTACGTCCCGTATGCCATTTATAAAACTCTGGATTTTTACCCTCTCGGTGTACTCCACGGGTGCGTCCGCATTTGCCAAATGTGCCAACCTTTCAACATCCGAAGCAAACTCTTGCAAAGTCTCATTAGATTTTTGGTAGCGATTTTGCAAGTCTATTTGGTAGATCTGTTTCCTGTGTTCGCTTCCGTACCGTCGTTCTACAGCAGCCATCAATGCTTCATAACTATTCCGTTCGTACTCTGGGATGGTCTGTAAGATCTCAGCAGCTTGTCCTTTTAAAGCCACGAACAGTGCAGCAACTTTATCTTCGGCATTCCAGTTGTTCGCTGCTGACGCCTTCTCAAATTGGAGCTTAAATACCTGGAAAGGAACAGAACCATCAAACGTTGGGTATTTTACCTTCAGAATAGACGTTCAAGTTATTGGACGGTTCAATTGTAACTCTTGAATACGATCTCTTAAAGCATCTATCTCGGCCTCCATTTTTTCTTGTCGACCACTGAACCCTTCCTGAAACTGCGTTAGTTTCTCTTTCATACGCGCTTCCAGTTGTGCAGAGATCTGCGATGATACCTGTGCTGAAATTTGTGTCGATATTTCTGATATACGTGCCTCTTGTGCTTCAATTTTAGATGTTATTTCTGACGACATTTCTGAGATACGTGTCTCCTGTGACTCCAGTTGGGATGCCATATATGTCTTTTGCTATTCCAGTTGTGATGACATATTTGTGACAACATTTCTGAAATGCGTGCCTCCTGTGCTTCCATCTTGGCTGATAAACGTGTCTCCTGTGATTCTAATTGTGATGACATTTGTGACGACATTTGGTTCAACACTGTTAGTATCACGTTAGTGTCAACACTTGCCAATGGATTCGGAGTCTCTATCTTCTCTTCCCTTTCAGTCGCTGGCTCTTCCACATAAGGATAAAAGACATACTCGTCTACATTAATTCCTTCCAACTCTTAAACCTTACGTAGCCGTGCTTGAAGTTCGATCTTATTGCTGGTTGTATTCAATCCACGGTTTTCCAACTCCTTTTTCAGTTGCTGGATCCTTAATTCACTCAACTTCGACATGTCCTTGTTGTGCTGTGCAACTCTTAAATTTATTCAATAATTCCTCTTCTGACACCTAATGTGACAATATTACTGCAATTCCGCTTATTTGCAACCTTCTGCCAACGTTCGAATCACTAAACTGTTGAATAAATAACTCCAATATTCGATAATGCAAAATGGTCTTTATTAAACTACTTTCAAAACAACACTCCTACTGCTCGCCAGATAGCGTCTTAAATCAATCTGATTGTCGTGCCTCTACTGTTGCTGCCTTTTATACTGTCTGATTTCCTCTTTTCATATTTCTAGGCTTTTCTATTTCCAGAACTTATTAGTTAGTTATCAGCTATAAAATTACTCAGCTGTAACTACAGATGCATGATTTTATAGCTTCTCTCAAACCCCATGCGCTTGTATGTGTGAGCGACACTTGCACAACCATTGCATACTTTCGGGAGTATCTCAGATTTATGCACGTGGTTGTGCGTTGCTTCTCCGCTGCGTGTACGTACATATGTGTAGACATAATGATTGAATTATTGATGTGCATACAAGTCACTGCTTAGCATCGGCTTAGAGATGATAGTATCCATTAGTGCTGCTAATATTCGTTACAATACCTTTAATTTGATACCCGTATCATACAAGCACATTACAGATTCACCCCTGGTTCACCTTTCTGGCGATATCTCGAAAAGGCGTCCACATATAGAACTAAGGTCTAGTCCCTTTTAAAATACTCATTAACGCCTTTCATTTTATACTCATATCCTACAAAAACATTCTAGAGCCACCGCTATTCCACCTTTATGGCGATATCTCGAAAATGCGTCCAGCTATAAAACTAAGGCCCGTTCCCTTTTAAAATACTTATTACCACCTTCCATTTGATACCCACATCGTACAAACACATTCTAGAGTTACCCCTGGTCCACCTTTATGGCGATATCTCGAAAAGGCGTCCACCTATAGAACTATGGCCCACTTCCTATTAAAATACTTTTTATTACCTTCCATTTGATACCCATGTCATACAAACACATTCCAGGGTTACCCTAGGTTCATTTTCATACATGGTGATTTTCCCTTATTTTGTCTCCAAAGCTTTCAGCTGAGTATGAATGTTCGGTTACATCCGAACTAGCCTTCCTTACTTGTTTTTTATTGTTTTCATTTACTTGTGCATTGTCAATTTTAAGTTTAGTTTTGTTTCTTGCAGTTGTTGTTGGTGTGTCGATTACGTTATTAGGGTACCATTATTTCTTAGTATGTTTTTATACCCAGCTGTACTTGTACAACGGTTGGTTGTACAGGTAAAAAGGAATGGAGATAGATTTAGACTTCCATATATCAAGATCATTAGTATCGAAAAAAAAATTTGATTAAGCCATGTCCGTCTGTTCGTCTGTCCGTTAACACGATAACTTGAGTAAATATTGAGATATCTTCACCAAATTTGGTACACGAGCTTATCTGGAATAAATTGGTATTGAAAATGAGCGAAATCGGATGATAACCATGCCCACTTTTTATATATATAACATTTTGGAAAACACAAAAAACCTGATTATTTAGTAAATAATACACCTAGAATGTTGAAATTTGACGTATGGACTGATATTGAGACTCTTGATAAAAATTTTAAAAAAAATTTTTAAAAGGGCGTGTCACTGCCCACTTGTGATAAAATTAATTTTACAAATATTATTAATCATAAATCAAAAATCGTTAAACCTATTGCAACAAAGTTCGGCAGAGAGGTTGCCTTTACTATAAGGAATGCTTTGAAGAAAAATTAACGAAATCCGTTAAGGACCACGACCACTTGTATATAAATGACTTTAAAAAGGGTCGTAGGCAAAAATAATAAGTTAAATCTCTTTTGTAACAATCGTATTTTGTGCCATTATAACAAGAAATGGCAAAAAATTTTGGAAAATGGGCGTGGCACTGCCCCTTTCTTACAATGCATTTCCCAACGTTTCTGGAGCCAAAACTCGATGAAAAATTTAGTGTTTAACAGGAAATATTTTCAGTAAAAATGGACTAAATCGGCTAAATCGCCTTCTTTTATATAAAACATTTTGTAAAAGTGCGTAGATGCAGGTAATAAGCAATTTCCTTAATAACCCTGCCCCTTTTTATACTCAGTTGAGCAGAGTTCACAGAGTATATTAACTTTGATTGGATAACGGTTGGTTGTACAGGTATAAAGGAATCGAGATAGATATAGACTTCCATATATCAAAATCATCAGTATCGAAAAAAAATTCGATTGAGCCATGTCAGTCCGTCCGTCCGTCTGTCCGTTAACACGATAACTTGAGTAAATTTTGAGTTATCTTGTTGAAATTTGGTATATAGGAGCCTGGGCACTCATCTCAGATCGCTATTTAAAATGAACGATATCGGACCATAACCACGCCCACTTTTTCGATATCGAAAATTTCGAAAAATCGAAAAAGTGCGATAATTCATTACCAAATACGGATTAAGCGATGAAACTTGGTAGGTGAGTTGAACTTATGACGCAGAATGGAAAGATATCATGATGAAATTTGGCAGGAACGTTACTCTTATTACTATATGTCTGCTTAATAAAACTTAGCAAAATCGGAGAACGACCACGCCCACTTTTTAAAATAAAATTTTTTTAAATTCAAATTTTAAAAGAAAAGTTAATATCTTTACAGTATATAAGTAAATTATGTCAACATTCAACTCCAGTAATGTTATGTTGCAACAAAATACAAAAATAAAAGAAATTTTCAAAATGGGCGTGGCTCCGCCCTTTTTCATTTAATTTTTCTAGGATACTTTTAATGCCATAAGTCGAACAAAAATTTACCAATCCTTGTGAAATTTGGTAGAGGCTTAGATTCTAGGACGATAACTGTTTTCTGTGAAAAAGGGCGAAATCGGTTGAAGCCACGACCAGTTTTTATACACAGTCGACCGTCTGTCCTTCCGCTCGGCCGTTAACACGATAACTTGAGCAAAAATCGATATATCTTTACTAAACTCAGCTCACGTACTTATCTGAACTCACTTCGTATTGGTGTAAAAAATGGCCGAAATCCGACTATGACCACGCCCACTTTTTCGATATCGAAAATTACGAAAAATGAAAAAATTGCTATAATTATATACCAAATACGAAAAAAGGGATGAAACATGGTAATTGTATTGGTCTATTGACGCAAAATATAACTTTAAAAAAAAACTTGGTAAAATGGGCGTGACACCTACCATATTAAGTAGAAGAAAATGAAAAAGTTTTGCAGGGTGAAATCAAAAGCCCTTGGAATCTTGGAAGGAATACTCTTCGTGGTATTACATATATAAATAAATTAGCGGTACCCGACAGATGATGTTCTGGATCACCCTGGTCCACATTTTGGTCGATATTTCGAAAACGCCTTCATATATACAACTAAGGGCTCCATTTTAAAACCCTCATTAATACCTTTAATTTGATACCCATATCGTACAAACACATTCTAGAGTCACCCCTGGTCCACCTTTATGGCGATATCTTGAAAAGGCGTCCACCTATAGAACTAAGGACCACTTTTTTTCAAATATTCATTAACACCTTTCATTTGATACCCATATCGTACAAAAAAATTCTAGAGTCACCCCTGGCTCACCTTTATGGCGATATCTCGAAAAGGCATCCACCTATAGAACTAAGGCCCACTCCCTTTTAAAATACTCATTAACACCTTTCATTTGATACCCATATCGTACAAACAAATTCTAGAGTCACCCCTGGTCCACCTTTATGGCGATGTCTTGAAAAGGCGTCCACCTATAGAACTAATACTATGTTCAAACAGATAAATAAATTGAGGAAATTTCGATTTGAATTGAGTGCTGTTCATACAACTCGATTTAGCTTACACAATAGTAATTTGATAGCTGGTTGGCTCATCTCTACAGCAAGAGCATACCTTTGTTCAGACTGTCAAAATGTGCATGTTGGTATTAGGTGAATGAAATGGAATGAAAACATAAAACTTTGAAATTTTTGTGTGTTGTAAGAAAATGTGTTCAATGTTTTGGTTTCATTTTGAGTTTGCGATCTTGACAATTCCTACTCCAGTGAAATGAAAGACATAAAATCAGCTGATGAGATGAGCCAACCATATAGTTCAGCCATGCGTAAGCGACGTTTAAATATACTCAATAAACCACACTATACAATGTTGCATTTGCAGTTTGAAACAATCTACTACGTAATTTTTTTTAAATTGGCAATTTTTTATTACAATTTATTATATGACAAATTGCGTAATAAATTGCCCAAATAGTATAAATTGCCAATTTGGTGTGTGTTTGAACCTAGTATAAGGCCCACGCCATTTTAAAATACTCATTACCACCTTTCATTTGATACCCATATTGTACAAACAAATTCTAGAGTCACCCCTGGTCCACCTTTATGGCGATATCTCAAAAATGGGGCCAACCTATATAACTAAGGCCCAAGCCCTTTTAAAATACTCATTAACACCTTTCATTTGATACCCATATTGTACAAACGCATTCTAGAGTCAACCCTGGTCCACGTTTATGGCGATATCCCGAAAAGCCGTCCACCCATAGAACTAAGGCCCACTCCCTTTTAAAATACTTATTAACACCTTTTGTTTGATACCCATATTGTAAAACGCATTCTAGAGTCAAACCTGGTCCACTTTTATAACGATATACCGAAAAGGCGTCCGTCCACCTATAGAACTAAGGCCCACTCCCTTTTAAAATACTCATTAACACCTTTCACCTTGATACCCATATCGTACAAACATATTCTAGAGTCACCCCTGGTGCACCTTTATGGCGATATCTCGAAAAGGCGTCCACCTATAGAACTAAGGCCCACTCTCTTTTAAAATACTCATTAACACTTTTCATTTGATACCCATATCGTACAAACAAATTCTAGAGTCAACCCTGATCCGCCTTCATGGCGATATCCGTAAATGGCGTGGCCCACTCCCTCATAAAATATTCTTTAATACCTTTCATTTGATACACATGTCATACAAACACATTCCAGAATTACCCTCGGTTCATTTTCCTACATGGTTATTTTCCCTTATGTTGTCACCATATCTCTCAACTGAGTATGTAATGTTCGGTTACACCCGAACTTAACCTTCCTTACTTGTTTATAATAACGCTTTTTAGTACAATGGCAATTGTGTTTTTATGTTTCTTGTTCTGTTATATCTATACTTTGAAATAAATAGTAGGGAAATCCCCATATCTTAAGGAAAACTGTATTATTACCCACTCAAGGTCATTGGTGTTAGCCTCTGTATCCTTTTTGCTTCTTTTAAACGAAAATTAGTTCAGAATAGAATTATATGTATATGTATTATTGCGCAGCCTTGTAGCACTATTAAGCACACAAAACAAACAACAACAGCATTTCAAGTGTACAGCTGGGCATGTAATGTTCGGTTTCGCCCAAACTTAGACTTCCTTATTTGTTTATTTTCACCTCGTTGTCTTTCATGAACCCCTGGTCACTCAGGGAGTAAACTTTATTTATAAAGTTAATAGCCGTGTTCCTTTTTTGAGTCCATGGGTGATTTGATTAAAAATGTATCACTCTTGATGATGCTACGGCTTTTTGTACCAGTTGGCTCTTATATTGTTATCTGTGGGATTATGAAACTCCACACCTAAGAAAGCTAATTTCCTGGACTTTTCTGTTTCGAGGTTAGCTGAATCTTCCTATGTTTTTCAATTAGAAGAAAATTTTTCTAAGCGGGGTCGCCCCTCGGCAGTGTTTGGAAAGCACTCCGAGTGTATTTCTGCCATGAAAAGCTCTCAGTGAAAACTCATCTGCCTCGAAGATGCCGTTCGGAGTCAGCATAAAACAAGTAGGTCCCGTCCCGCCAATTTGTAGGAAAAATTAAAAAGGAGCACGACGCAAATTGGAAGAGAAGCCTGGTCTAAAATCTCTTCGGAGGTTATCGCGCCTTACATACATATATTTTTTTTTATAGAGAACATATCATCTACATATTTGGTTATGTATTTGATATGTACGTCTTTGGATCTCAGTTCCGTGTGGCTGTCGTCTATAATTTTATCTAAGACAATGTCAGCTGTATGGAAAATTTTTCTAAGCGGGGTCGCCACTTGGCAGTGTTTCGGCAAGCACTCCGAGCGTATTTCTGCCATGACAAGCTCTCAGTCAAAACTCATCTGCCTTGCAGATGCCGGTCGGAGTCGGCATAAAACAAGTAGGTTCCGTCCCGCCTCTTTGTAGGAAAAATCAAGAGGAGCACAACGTAAATTCGAAGAGAAACTCGGCCTAAAATCTTTTTGGAGGTTATCGCGCCTTAAATTTTTTTTGTTAAATAGTGTAGCAGAAAACTGGTCCATCACCTCTGAATTTTCTAAAACTCGTCAGAAGAAGGTTAAACGCTATTTTGATGAGTTTTGCGAAGATGAGCATCTCCAAGATCTGGAAATTTTGATCAAAGTGAACATATTTTTTCGAGTAATGGACATCATTATAATCCAATTGAGATCGCGTTTCATTCCAATGAATGAGATTGTTTAAAATTTCAGTGTTTTGCAGCCTTCCTCTTTAAAAGTTTTAAATGACACTGATGTATTAAAAAAAGGTCTAGAATTTGTTGAGATATATAAAAAATACATATCTGGTTGTTAGTTTTGAGTCCATTTTCAGAGACGAAATAGAAAACCGTGATTTAGAGAAGGTCTCTATTTATTAATATTAAAAAATAATTTTGTGTCTTGCAGCTTTCAAAACTTAAATTGATAAAAGCCTATTTAAGAGACTTTATGAAACAAGACAAGTTATGTAACTTGGCTATTCTCTCTATTGAAATTTCTATGGCCTGATTTTTTAACTTTGATGATATTATAGACACTTTTGTGGAGCAGAAATCTCGAAAAAAAAGATTTTTCTTAATAAATATCTTATTGAGGTTAAATTGTTATTTTTATTTCGTTAGGTTTCCTCACGATGTTGTTTCTTCAACGAAAAACTAGCGAATAGAGGATTAATGCATTGAGATATTCCTCGTGTTCCAATGGTACATGAACCAGATACGGATAGAGATTTAACATGCAAATGCAACAACAATGTGATCCATCTGGTTCATCATCTGGTAATTGTTTGCATGTTAAATCTCAATCCGTATCTGGTTCAGGTACCATTGGAACACGAGGAATATCTCAATGCATTAATCCTCTATTCGCTAGTTTTTCGTTGAAGAAACAACATCGTGAGGAAACCTAACGAAATAACGTTCCATTTATGACCGGGACACCAGTATAGATGTATGGTCCGGCCTGAGCAAAGTTCTTCCAACGCTTCTATCCATTGCAGGACCTTTCTTCATTTACTTCAACGCTTTTATTAAATTGTCTGGTCAAGACCCTAGATTGATGAGGAGTATGATGACTAGTACCTAGGACATACCTAATTACTTTCTATCTTTTGGTATTATTGTTTCTTCATGTAAATATTGTTTTAAATATAACCGTTTAACAAACACATTTTTTTTATTATTATATTTTTTTTTTTCCTTTATTAACAACTTTGATATACAATATATATACATACACCAATTTTCTCAAAAAATATAAAATTTTGTGCGAGAAGATAACGAATACATTTTTCTCATTTTGCATCAATCAGTTGTGGCAAGAGGAAATATTCCTAATTAAAGGAGAAAATAAATTGGATTGTTCCATAAATATTTTAAGTATGTGGTTATATATATGTTTATATTCTAAAATTATAGTTAGATAGTAGTAAATTTGTTACATATCGTTTAAATAGTAGAATGATATTTATATTTTTATATCTAACGGTAATTTATTGAATAATCTTATACCGTAGCTTCTAATAGATCTAGCGCATCTTTCAGTTCGAAAAAGTGAGTCCTGATGTTCTGAGAGTTTCGTAGGTTATAATCAGTGCTTTCTACTGCTGTTAATTGTATATTGTGTTTTATTAAGTTGTTTTTATACTCAGTTGAGCAGAGCTCACAGAGTATATTAAGTTTGATTGGATAACGGTTGGTTGTACATATATAAAGGAATCGAGATAGATATAGACTTCCATATATCAAAATAATCAGGATCCAAAAAAAATTTGATTGAGCCATGTCCGTCCGTCCGTCCTTCCGTCCGTTAACACGATAACTTGAGTAAATTTTGAGGTATCTTGATGAAATTTGGTATGTAGGTTCCTGAGCACTCATCTCAGATCGCTATTTAAAATGAACGATATCGGACTATAACCACGCCCACTTTTTCGATATCGAAAATTTCGAAAAACCGAAAAAGTGCGATAATTCATTACCAAAGACAGATAAAGCGACGAAACTTGGTGGATGAGTTGAATTTATGATGCAAAATAGAAAATTAGTAAAATTTTGGACAATGGGCGTGGCACCGCCCACTTTTAAAAGAAGGTAATTTAAAATTTTGCAAGCTATAATTTGTCAGTCGTTGAAGATATCATGATGAAATTTGGCAGGGACGTTATCCCTATTACTACATGTACGCCTAATAAAAATTAGAAAAATCGGAGAAGGACCACGCCCACTTTAAAAATAAAATTTTTTTAAATTCAAATTTTAAAAGAAAAGTTAATATCTTTACAGTATATAAGTAAATTATGTCAACATTCAACTCCAGTAATGTTATGTTGCAACAAAATACAAAAATAAAAGAAATTTTCAAAATGGGCGTGGCTCCGCCCTTTTTCATTTAATTTTTCTAGGATACTTTTAATGCCATAAGTCGAACAAAAATTTACCAATCCTTGTGAAATTTGGTAGAGGCTTAGATTCTAGGACGATAACTGTTTTCTGTGAAAAAGGGCGAAATCGGTTGAAGCCACGCCCAGTTTTTATACACAGCCGATCGTCTGTCCTTCCGCTCGGCCGTTAACACGATAACTTGAGCAAAAATCGATATATCTTTACTAAACTCAGTTCACGTACTTATCTGAACTCACTTTGTATTGGAGTAAAAAATGGCCGAAATCCGACTATGACCACGCCCACTTTTTCGATATCAAAAATTACGAACAATGAAAAAAATGCCATAATTATATACCAAATACAAAAAAAGCAATGAAACATGGTAATTTTATTGGTCTATTGACGCAAAATATAACTTTAGAAAAAAACTTGGTAAAATGGGTGTGACACCTACCATATTAAGTAGAAGAAAATGAAAAAGTTTTGCAGGGCGAAATCAAAAGCCCTTGGAATCTTGGAAGGAATACTGTTCGTGGTATTACATATATAAATAAATTAGCGGTACCCGACAGATGATGTTCTGGATCACCCTGGTCCACATTTTGGTCGATATCTGGAAAACGCCTTCACATATACAACTAAGGGCCACTCCCTTTTAAAACCTCATTAATACCTTTAATTTGATACCCATATCGTACAAACACATTCTAGAGTCACCCCTGGTCCCCGTTTATGGCGATATCTCGAAAAGGCGTCCACATATAGAACTAAGGCCCACTCCTTTTTAAAATACTCATTAACACCTTTCATTTGATACCCATATCGTACAAACAAATTCTAGGGTCACCCCTGGTCCACGTTTATGGCGAAATCTCGAAACGGCGTCCACCTATGGAACTAAGGATTACTCCCTTTTACAATACTCATTAGCACCTTCCTTTTGATACCCATATTGTACAAACAAATTCTAGGGTCACCCCTGGTCCACCTTTATGGCGATATCTCGAAACGGCGTCCACCTATGGAACTAAGGATTACTCGCTTTTAAAATACTCATTAACACCTTTCATTTGATACCCATATCGTACAATCGCATTCTAGAGTCACCCCTGGTCCACCTTTATGGCGATATCTCAAAACTTTAGAAAAAACTTTATAAAATGGTTGTGACACCTACCATATTAAGTAGAAGAAAATGAAAAAATTCTGCAGGGCGAAATAAAAAACCCTTAAAATGTTGGCAGGTATTACATATATAAATAAATTAGCGGTATCCAACAGATGACCCTGGTCCACATTTTTGTCGATAGCTGGAAAACGCCTTCACATATACAACTACCACCAGTCCCTTTTAAAACTCTCATTAATACATTTAATTTGATACCCATATCGTACAAACACATTCTAGAGTCAGCCCTGGTCCACCTATGGCGATATTTCGACACGGCGTCCATCTATAGAACTAAGGCCCACTCCTTTTTAAAATACTCATTAACACCTTTCTTTTGATACCCATATTGTACAAACAAATTCTAGGGTCACCCCTGGTCCACCTTTATGGCGATATCTCGAAACGGCGTCCACCTATGGAACTAAGGATTACTCCCTTTTAAAATACTCATTAACGCCTTTCTTTTGATACCCATATTGTACAAACAAATTCTAGGATCACCCCTGGTCCACCTTTATGGCGATATCTCGAAACGCCGTCCACCTATGGAACTAAGGATTACTCGCTTTTAAAATACTCATTAGCACCTTTCATTTGATACCCATATCGTACAAACGCATTCTAGAGTCAACCCTGGTCCAACTTTATGGCGATATCTCGAAAAGGCGACCACCTATACAACTACCCCCACTCCCTTTTAAAACCCTCCTTAATACCTTTAATTTGATACCCATATCGTGCAAACAAATTCTAGGGTCACACCTGGTCCACCTTTATGGCGATATCTCGAAACGGAGTCCACCTTTGGAACTAAACATCACTCCCTTTTAAAATACTCATTAACACCTTTCTTTTGATACCCATATTGTACAAACAAATTCTAGGGTCTCCCCTGGTCCACCTTTATGGCGATATCTCGAAACGGCGTCCACCTATGGAACTAAGGATTACTCCATTTTAAAATACTCATTAACACCTTTCATTTGATACCCATATCGTACAAACGCATTCTAGAGTCAACCTTGATCCACCTTTATGGCGATATCCCTAAATGGCGTCCACCTATAGAACTATGGCCCACTCTTTCATAAAATACTCCTTAATGCCTTTCATTTGATACACATGTATTACAAACACATTCCAGGGTTTCCCTCGGTTCATTTTCCTACATGGTTATTTTCCCTTATGTTGTCACCATAGCTCTCAACTGAGTATGTAATGTTCGGTTACACCCGAACTTAAGCTTCCTTACTTGTTTATTTTATATTTGACCATAATAGTTTGAAGAGCTGAATACTTTCGGATATCAAACTTGTTTACATATAGATTGGATGTGCTAGTTGTACGCGGGAGTAGAAGGATATTTTTATTAATTTATTTTGTAGCCTTTGTAATTTACTTAATCTTTCTTCTGAACATCTATTCCAAATTGGGTTTAGATAATTTATTTTCGAGAGAAGGAGGGAATTGTATAGAAGCCATAGCTGCTTCTTTGGAATATTGCTACGGTTTCTATAAATGAAAAAGTTTAAAGGTATTACTTTCATTTTTATTTTTTGAATCTGTTCATTCCAATTCAAATTTTCGTCGAACCAAATACCCAGGTATTTTAATTTGTCTACTCTTGAAATAAAGTTACCGTTCAAGTTTTTAGTCTTAATTGCCTATTATTTCTAATTCTTTTTAGTTCATTTAATGACTCATTATTACAAGGACCCTTTCCTGACAATTTGTTACAATCTAAGTCCTCGAACTCCAAAGTATTTTGATGTCACTTCTCCGGACTGTATGTAATATTTGTTCCAAATATGAGCCAAATCGGACCGCAGATACGAGTATTTTTAATACCTCGATCCTTGCCGCGCCTAGCGGGATTTTTTTTTCATAAAGCTATTTCTATTTCTGTATGTAATATGTGTTCCAACTATGAGCCAAATCGGACCACAAATACGATTTTTTTAATATCTCGCGGCGATTTTTTCATAGGTCGTTTTCTATTCATGTATGCATTATGCGCCACTTATCGGAGTTTTTTTTATTATTGCATTGTCATTGACTTTTATGTAAATATAAAATTTCGCACATTTGTCTATCTACATATATGTAAATATGTTTTAAAACACTTATTTTGGTTTATAATGTTTATTTATTAAATTTATTTGTTTCAAATTATATATTTGCTTAGTTTGTAATTTATTTAACACAACTTTAATTCTTAGGATATTTTATGTCCGAGCGGTTTGCGAGTAGAACATTAAGTAAATTTGAACTTAAATATATGAAGAGAACTGAGAAATATGATAGCAGTACATTTTAGATAACTTATAAAGAGAAGTTTAAAAGCAAAGGTGAAGGAGATAATTGTGGTTACATTAAAGATTATAAGAACGGAAATTAAATAAGCAAATTGGAATGAGAGGATAGCGGTTATGTTACAGCATATAGCAAAATATTAAGCAACTAGAAATAATTAGATAAAAAATAAATATAAGGTAAAAAGTTAAATTACATATAGAAAATATAAGGATGTATGTTGAGGTACGGAAACATACATGTAGAATAGAAAGGAGGGTACATTTTATGTAACTCCCCCATCTTTGATTAACATTACTCCTGGAATGTTTAGTATTTCAAATTTATATATGTACATATGTATATTAACATGTATGAGCTTACGAAATATTTAATTAAATTTATATAATGCAATAGTTCGAATACGTTTGCCACGATTTACATAAACATATGTACATTAAAATTTTGTTAATAGGTTCAATAACTTGTTGTAATAGGTTCAATAATCTCAATATATCAAACAAATATTAACATTTGCTTTTCCTCTATTTATACCGGTAATTTTTCTATAAACTTAACTTCTTAACTATTTTCTTTTTTCGTCAAGAAGATTAGTGACTCCTTTGTCCTTTACAGTCTTTATTATATCCTTTGGCTTTTGTTTCAAACTTTGAAATTTTCGTTAATTTTACTAATATATTTTTCTTTCTTACTGTGTATCATTTCTTTTAACTCTAACTAAGCTGATTTATCCACATGGTTATGTAGCAAATCATTTGGCTTTTGTTTAGTAGTCGAATGAATCGTGTTGTTGTATATTTGAACTACATCGGCGTAAATTTTATTTAATTTGAAAATACGTATGTGTTCGTTGAGAGTGAGTGAAGATCGCTCAATATCGGAATTTCCGGTATGAATATTTGGTGATGTGAAGTGATATTCTACACTTTCAGAACTAATAAAGTTTTTTATAAATGCTGTGTTGAATCCATTATCTGCAACAATTATTTTCGGTTTACATAATATAGCAAACCTCTCATTAAGTGAATCTACAATAGTAGTCGAGTTTCGGTCAGAAAGTGAATGAATAGATACATACGTGTTTCGTTAGTTTATCGATGCACGTTAAAAACATTTTCACTTTATTTAAATACCATATATCTACGCGAAGTATTTGGATAGATTCAGAAGGAGTCTCCGTAATACTATGTTCAAACAGAAAAATAAATTGAAGCAATATCAATTCAAATTGAGTGGTGTTCATACAACTCAATTTAGCTTACACAATAGTAATTTGATGGCCGGTTGGCTCATCTCTACAGCAACAACATACCTGTGCTCAGAATGTCAAAATGTGCGTGTTGGAATTAGGTGAATGGAATGGAATGAAAACATAAAACTTTGAAATTTGTGCGTGTTGTAAGATAATGTGTTCAATGTTTTGGTTTCATTTTGAGTTTGCCATCCTCTTTTGACAATTCCTACTCCAGTGAAATGAAAAAAATAATATCAGCTGATGAGATGAGCCAACCATATAATTGAGCCATGCGCAAGTGACGTTTAAATCTACTCAATAAACACACTTTACAAGGTTGTATTTACAGTTTGAAACAATTTATTACGCAATTTTTTTTAAATTGGCAATTTGTTATTACAATTTATTTTATGATAAATTGCGTAATAAATTGCCCAAATGGTAAAAATTGCCAATTTGGCGTGTGTTTGTACCTAGTATAAGGCTCATTTTTAAATTTGTCGGATTTCTATCAAATTTGCACATATTACAAATGATGCAATTATTAATAAATTTATGAATTTCTAATTTCAAGTTCGGATAGCATACTGTATTTTTCATTTCCTCGTATGTTTCTTATATCCCCCTATGATTTTTTTCTAAATGATATTTTTCAATAGCTTCAAGAAGCCGATATTTTTCAAATATGTCCTTTAAATATTTGCAACACTTCAAAAATCGCATCCGTTTGTTTTTCGAATAGTACCTAACTTAGGTCTTTTGCAGCAATTTAAAAATGTGTATAGCAGAAAATTCCTATTGTTCCTTTTATTGGAAATAGATCTTTAAAAACACTTAGAACGTAAGATTCTTCGTAGTCTATTAGTTTAATAATATGCCTAATTTTTTTGTGCAAAATATTTTTTTAAATAACTATTTGGTTTTGCTTTTTCTATTATGATTTCATGTTTATAAATATTTACAGGTGATTCCGTTATATAAATATGATCGTCAAGATTTTTCCTTTGCACTATGGATAGTTGTTAAATCACTTCTAATGTCATAATCATTTTCAAAATTATTAACTTCAACCCTGCTCAAACAATCTGCAACGATATTAGATTTTCCCTTGATATGTTGTATGTCGAAATCATACTCATTTAAACAAATTTTCCATCGTTGCATTTTCATATTTGGTTCTTTCAACGAGCTTAGCCAAACTAATGGACGATGGTCGGTTTTTATTTGGGACATAGGTGGGCAAATTGAAACGCGAGGGTGTATTGGTAAACGCGAGAGTAATTGCGCTACAGTGGTGTAAAAAAGGAAATATGCTTAATAAAAAAATGGAACTCTCAGCTATTGGAAACTATTTTTGTTTTTTTTTTTTTTACTTTTAGAACTGATCTTGAATTTTTATCGTCTTTTCATCTTATACTTTTGTAAATTCTTATGAGTTATATAGTTGTTTTTATTAAATTATTATGTTTTATTATGACAGAAAAGCTGAAAAGAATTAAACATATCGGCTGACATTACAGTTATTTCCATCCTGCCAAATATTTCATCAGATATCTTTGTATTTTTAAATTAGAAACTATATTCTCCCGAGCTGAGCATTGAACTAGAGTCATCAAAAATCGAATCCCGCGCGTCGTCATAGCCTAATTGTAGGCGGGATGGAAATAACTGTAATATCAGCCGATAGGTTTAATTTTTTTTCAAGCTTTTCTGCATAATAATTTAATAAAAACTAAATTTACAAATATTAAGGACTGATTTTATGAGAAAATTCATATAACGAGTTCTAGAGGAATTCAGTTTGGAAATAAGATTTTTATATAAATAAAAATGAACAAGTGTGGCTTACTCTAAGGTTTTTTGTTAAAACGAAACCGTGTTGCGATGTTGCAAAATATATTATTTGCAATTTATCGGAAACACCAAAAACTGTAAATTAATCTGGAATACTTGTATTGATATCGATACTTTTATGGCAGTTCATTGTTAAGAGTATATTTGATAAATTTCTGGAAGTTAATCTACTTCTTTTCTTGGAACAGATCAGAAAAAATGTGTTCACAAAAGAAAGTTGAAGGAAAAAATTATAAAAGCTTGAATGAAATTTCTTTGAGCTGAGGATAAAATGAGCTAACTAAGTTCCTCCAGAATTCGGTGATATCATTTTTATCAATAAATGATATTTCACTCCTAAGAATTATTATTTCTATAATTTTTTATTTCTATAATTTTTCTGGCCGTCTTTTCAGCTTGGGAAATCCACAACTTAAACTTTTGCAAAAGTGCAATTTTGTTTTCCAAAAAAATATCATCTCTTTCTACACATGTATCAAAATCTTTATGAAAATAATTATAATGTCTTCTAAAATTATATTGCCGGGCCCCCTTTATAGGAGCGTAACACAAGAGACATTATGCGTTACCAAAGGCATCTGAAATCATAAAAAAGTTTTTGTCATTCATTTTTAATCGCGCACAAACTGCTATCTCATTAAATGTATGCAACTGAGCGACTGTCTTCTTACCTCGTTGCTGTATGTGAAACGAATGATATGAAAATTATGTTTTTACGTCACTGTGGCGTGGCGCAATTGCTTTTTCGCTCTCAACAACGACGGAAATAAAGGGCATAAGAATACGTGTGATGAGCATACTCCTAATATGAGTCAGCTTTGCCCATCTATGATTTGGAACTTCCTACCCAAAAGGTACGACCGAAAATATTTTTTTGACCAATCGTGCTATAATTACATTCATGATTATTTAGAGCAATGGTCACCATTTAGTTGAATAATTATTGGCGCCACCTCACATGTATTATTATTCTCTGTAGTTTTTATTCGGCTTTAAAGTGGATTCATTGGTGCCGTTTGTCGTATCGCTGTAGTCGTATCCCTAACGTAATCAGCTGTTTATCGTTACGGCGGAAAACCAGAAACCAATTGGTTGGCTACGATACGGTTACGACCAGTATTGTCACTTCTAAAATCTATTTAGTGGTAGATTTTCAAAAAAAAAGGGTGGTAGATCTCTTAAAAATAGTGGTAGAATTTCCAAAAACATTAAAACCAATTTTTTTCAAATTATTATTATTCAACCATTAAAACGAACATAAAAATTTCAAGTGCATTAAAAACATACTGTTACGAATATTAGCAACACTAAGAGGTACTGTCATCTCTAAGCCGATGCTAAACAGTGATGTCATGCACATGCATAAATCAATCATTATGTATCTACATCAGGGCTTTTCATTTCATAGCACAATTGTGCCCTCTCAATTCACACGCAAATGTTTCGCTCTGTCTTCGTTAATTGAGTTAGTCGCCGCTTGGCACTTGGCGTAGCAACATAGGTGGTTGGTATCGGCTTATCGGTATCAAAATATTTATGAATAATTATGCGCGATACATATGCTTGTTGTTAGCTCGTTTCTTGCTAGCAAGCGGATAAATGAAACATCAATTCACCTGAACGATCATCGTGACGATTTCGCTCTCACTAATACAGGCGCACTTTAAATTTTGAAAAGCCCTGATCTACATAAACGAATCAATAATTGCGGAGAAGCGACGCACAAACACATGCATATATGTGCTCACAAGAGAGGGCAGTAGTATAAACAAAGTTGTGGCTGGTGATTTTGTAGCTGATAACTAACTAGTAAGTCCTGGAATGGAAAAGCCTAGAAGTATGCAACGAGAAATCAAAAAGTATAAAAGGCCGCGACAGTAGAGGCGCGAGAATTCAGTTTCATTTAAGCTATCAATCAGTTTTGATTAAGCACGCTATCTGTCGAACAATAGTAATGTTATTTATTGTGAATTACTTTAATAAAGACCATTTTGCATTACTGAATAGTGGTGTTATTTTTTCAACAGTTTACTGATTCGAACTTAGCAGAAGGTTGCAAATAAGCGGATTTGCAATTAAATTCAATACAATTGGTGTCAAAAGAGAAATTGTTGAATAAATTCCGAAGATTGCAAATACAACTTGGACATGGCAAAGTGGAGTGAATTGAAGATCCAGCAACTGAAGAAGGAGTTGGACAGCCGTGGATTGAATACAACCGGCAATAAACTAGTACTTAGCGTAGACTTGATTTGACATGGCGTAAACTTGGCAACTTAGCCCCGATTAACTCCACTTAGAGCATACAATCTGGCATCATAATCAATAAATGTCAATTTGTATGACAAAATGGCAAAATGAAATGGAAACAAACAAATGGCATCTCAAAATGTAAACGTCACTTAGAACTTACATAGAAAATCAAAATTCAACAGACTTCTAAGTCAAGTTAAATGTTGCTAAGTTTTTAGTAATCAGTCACATGCACGTCCACTCCCTTTTAAAATACTTAATACCTTAATACTTTAATACCTTCCATTTGATACCCATGCCAACAAACATATTCCCGGGTTGCCCTAGGTTCACTTTCCTACATGGTGATTTTTCTTTTTTTGTCTCCAAATCTCTCAGCTGAGTATGCAGTGTTCGGTTACACCCGAACTTAACCTTCCTTACTTGTTTGTAATTAGTTCTTGCCCACCAAAATCAATTTTAGATTGTAATGGACTTAATATGATACAGCCAATTATGCCGTCGAAGTCAGTATTTAAATCTGCTTCTAGTAGTTCTATTTTAATATTAGGATTACTAAACTCTTTAAATAGTGGAATAGTTACTTTTTGGTTTAAAATCGGTTTTGAATTTATTGTTCTAACAGTTATAGGTTGGTCTACTTTCGAACTAAAGGAAGAGTGAAACAAATTTCTTTAATCAGAAACGACCCTGCTCCGGAGTCAATGAGAAGCTTAATTGAAATTGATTGAGTTCTGACCACTATATGGGGAAGAGATATATGGCTGATAACTTAAAATTTGATTGTGTTTCCGTCTCCAGTGTGTCTACTTCCATTGGAGCAGCTCTATTTGAAGTGTTAGATTGTCTTCTCATATTAGAAGAAATGCGATCACTGCAATTTGAGTTAGCCATTTTCGAACTATGGTCTACTATATTACTCTGGCCAGATGATCTGGAATTATTGAAATACCGAGCAGTAGAAGTAGGAATTTGGTCACTACTTCTTGCATGATTGTTACTACTTATCATGTTGCGTCTATTAGCCGTAAAATTTTCCCTACTGGTATCTATATATTGAACAGCACTATGACTTATTTTTTTCTTTGAGTTTATATTGGTATAGAAATACTCTGTTTCAATTAACATTTCTTTAGCCTTCAGTAAATTACTGGGATTTCTAGCTTGAAGCACCAATTTAGCTTCGCTTGGTAATTTACTTATACATATTTTTAATACCATTTTATCGTTTGTTTCACACCTATATAAATCATTTTCCTCCACTTGCGATTTCAAATTCTACTTTGTTAAAAGGTCTGTAAAGTAATCAAACAAATCACTAATGCTCGACCTGATTTCTGCAATTTTAATTTTGTTTACAATACACTCGAAACTCTCACTAATATTGAAACTAGTTTGCAAAATTTGTTTTATACTGTCCCAATCTACCGGGTTATCATTGTTAATAAGAGCAATGTTTGCTTTGTCCTTAATTTTAGATCCTACTCCTTAAATCGAAAAAGCCCATTAATTGAGGTATCATTGAACTCGCTATTTCTCGTAACTCGTCAATGTGTTTGATAAGCAGGAACAGCTGTTCTGGTTTTCCTACAAATTCTTGCACATCAGCTAACAGGTCAAATACATTTGAACGCGCCATGTTGCTTTTTTTCCGGTTCAGGTTGAGATGCCACAGCAAGCTTTCGCAAGAGATGAGTAATGTTTTATCTTTTTGTTTTGCTTTCTTTGTGTTGGCATCAATGCCGCTGAGCAAAGCCAAGAGCCAAGTAATACGCGTGGGCGGTAACACCTCAATAGAGTTATCTCTTTTTTTGCTGGTTCTCTTCAGAAACTATATGTATGCACTCCAACGGTATAGTGAAAAAAATTTTCCCGTTCCTTTTTTTTTTAATTTTCTCTCATGAAAAAGTTCATGGCTTACAAATTCACATATTTTCGCTGTTTATTATACTCACCGGCCACCGTGGTGTGATGGTAGCGTGCTCCGCCTATCACACCGTATGTCCTGGGTTCAACTCCCGGGCAAAGCAACATCAAAATTTTAGAAATAAGATTTTTCAATTAGAAGAACATTTTTCTAAGCGGGGTCGCCCCTCGGCAGTGTCTGGCAAGCGCTCCGATTGTATTTCTGCCATGAAAAGCTCTCAGTGAAAACTCATCTGCCTTGCAGATGCCGTTCGGAGTCGGCATAAAACATGTAGGTCCCGTCCGGCCAATTTGTAGGGAAAAATCAAGAGGAGCACGACGCAAATTGGAAGAGAATCTCGGCCTTAGATCTCTTCGGAGGTTATCGCACCTTACATTTATTTATTTATTTTTTTATTATACTCAGTTGAGCATAGCTCACAGAGTATATTAACTTTGATTGGATAACTTCCTTCCGAACAACGAGTCTAGTAAAGAACCAAAGTAGAAAATACTCGCTCTATTATAAAATTGTGAGTGGAATGCGTACTTACTTACTTACTTAATTGGCGCTTAACCGTCTAAACGGTTATGGCCGTCCAACAAGGCGCGCCAGTCGCTCTTTCGCTCCGCCAACCGGCGCCAATTGGTCACACCAAGGGAGTTTAAATCGTTTTCCACCTGGTCCTTCCAACGGAGTGGGGGCCGCCCTCTACCTCTGCTTCCATAGGCGGGTTCCGATAGAAACACTTTCTTGGCCGGAGCATCATCTTTCATTCGCATAACATGGCCTAGCCAGCGCAGCCGCTGCGTTTTAATTCGCTGGACTATGTTGATGTCTGCGTATAGCTCGTACAGCTCATCATTAAATCTTCTTCGGTACTCGCCATCGCCAACGCGTAGAGGTCCATAAATCTTTCGAAGAACTTTTCTCTCGAACACTCCCAAAGCCGCTTCATCTGCTGTTGTCATGGTCCATGCTTCTGCTCCATATAGCAGGACGGGTACGAGAGAGGACTTTACTTTTCAATTGCCTACCTAGTCCAAAGTAGCATTTATTGGCAAGATTGATTCTTCGCTGGATTTCAGTGCTGATGTTGTTGCTAATGTTGATGCTGGTTCCCAAATAAACGAAGTCTTTTACTATTTCGAAATTATGGCTGCCAACAGTAGCGTGGTTGCCAAGGCGCATATGCGCTGACTCTTTGCTCGATGACAGCAGGTACTTCGTTTTGTCCTCATTCACCATCAAACCCATCTTTACCGCTTCTTTTTCCAGCTTGGAGTAAGCAGAACTAACAGCGCGGGTGTTTAGGCCGATGATATCAATGTCATCAGCATATGCCAGTAATTGCACGCTTTTATAGTATATTGTTCCAGTGCGGTTAAGTTCTGCAGCTAGTATAATTTTCTCCAGCATCAAATTAAAGAAATCGCACGATAGGGGGTCACCCTGTCTGAAACCTCGTTTAGTTTCGAACGGCTCGGAGAGGTCCTTCCCAATTCTGACTGAGCTGATGGTGTTGCTCAACGTCATTTTGCACAGCCGTATAAGTTTTGCGGGGAAACCAAATTCAGACATAGCGGCATATAGGCAGCTCCTTTTCGTGCTGTCGAAGGCGGCTTTAAAGTCGACGAAGAGGTGATGTGTGTCGATTCTCTTTTCACGGGTTTTTTCCAAGATTTGGCGCATTGTGAAAATCTGGTCGATGGTAGATTTACCAGGTCTGAAGCCGCACTGATAAGGTCCAATCAGCCGGTTCACGGTGGGCTTCAATCTTTCGCACAATACACTTGAAAGGACCTTATATGCGATATTAAGAAGGCTGATTCCACGATAGTTGGTGCATTTTGCAGTATCCCCCTTCTTGTGGACTGGGCAAAGAACACTTAGATTCCAACCGTCGGGCATGCTTTCGTCCGCCCATATTTTGCTAAGAAGCTGCTGCATGCGCCTTACCAACTCCTCGCCGCCGAACTTGAATAGCTCCGCAGGCAATCCATCAGCGCCCACGGCCTTGTTGTTTTTCAATCTGGTTATTGCTATTCTAACTTCGTCATAATCGGGCGGGGGGACATATATTCCATCATCATCGATTGCGGGATCCGGTTCTTCATCTCTGCGCGGTGAATTGCTGCCTCCATTTAGGAGAGCAGAGAAGTGTTCCCTCCATAATCTAAGCACTCTCTGGACATCAGTTACAAGGTCGCCGTTTTCATTCCTACAGGAGTTTGCCCCGGTCTTAAAACCTTCCGTCTGTCGCCGTATTTTTTGGTAGAATTTTCGGGCGTTATTCCTGGTGGCTAGCAGCTCAAGCTCCTCGCACTCACGCCTTTCTGCTTCTGCTTTTTTCTTCCTGAAAAGGCGTCTCGCTTCCCTTTTCAACTCACGATAGCGTTCACACACTCCTCTTGTCGCGCTCGCTTTTAACGTAGCCCTGTAGGCAGCGTCTTTTCTTTCGGTTGCAACGCGGCATTCTTCATCATACCAGTTGTTTTTTCGTGGCCGCCGGTAACCAATTTTTTCCTCGGCGGCAGTATGAAGTGCTTTGGAGATATGCTCCCACTGCTCCTGTATTCCTTCAGGATGAGTTGTGCCCTCAGAGAGCAGGTGTGAGAGTCGAGTTGCGAAATCATTGGCAGTCTGTTGTGATTGAAGCTTTTCTACGTCTAGCTTTCCTTGTGTTTTTTGTTCTTTGTTTTTAGCCGCGTTGAGGCGGGTGCGTATTTTGGCCGCAACGAGATAATGGTCCGAATCGATGTTAGGTCCTCGGATCGTTCGCACATCTAAAACACTGGAGGCATGCCGTCCGTCTATCACAACGTGATCGATCTGATTGCGAGTATTTCGATCAGGAGACAGCCATGTAGCTTGATGTATCTTTTTATGCATGAACCTCGTGCTTGATATGACCATGTTTCGAGCACCGGCAAAGTCAGTCAGCCTCAGTCCGTTAGGAGAAGTTTCATTGTGTAGGCTGAACTTTCCGACTGTAGGGCCAAAAACACCTTCTTTGCCCACCCTGGCGTTAAAGTCGCCAAGCACGACTTTTATATCATGACGGGGGCAGCGCTCGTATGTGCGTTCTAATTGTTCATAAAAAGTGTCTTTCACCTCATCGTCTTTCTCCTCTGTCGGCGCATGGGCGCAGATGAATGATATATTACAAAATTTTGCTTTTATTCGAATAGCGGCGAGACGCTCGTCCACAGGCGTGAACGCCAGCACTTGGCGACAAAGTCTCTCTCCCACCACGAATCCGACGCCGAAACTGCGCTTATTCGCATGGCCACTCCAATATATGTCACAATTTTTGATCTTCTTTCTTCCATGCTTCGTCCAACGCATTTCTTGGATGGCGGTGATGTCAGATTTTGCTTTGACGAGGACATCAACCAGCCGGGCATCTGCAGCAATCCCATTCAGGGAGCGGACGTTCCAGGTGCATGCCCTCAATTCATTGTCCTTCAAACGTTTGCCATGGTCGTCATCAATAGAGAGTGTATTTATCCGAGGCTTGTTGTTATATTTCATTGGAGTATGGTTTTACGTGGCGGGTCCCAAGCCCAGCGCACAACCCGCTCAGCGGGGGTGAAAATATTACTTGGCACGTTTATATAGCGAGCCGCTTGCTCCAAGACAGACGCCCGCTTGCAGCCGCACCTAGATGTGTACAGACGCTGCCGATGAAATCTCCCCCGGCTAGCCCTTAAACCGATTATGTCAGAGTGGCCTAGCCAGGTTGTCGCCTTCTCACATTAGCTCACCGCTAAACGGGTGTTTAGCGGCTACCCAGAGGATACTTGGCCGCAAGCGACCGGCAGTAGTGAGCTGCTTGAACCGCATGCAAAAGAATCGCTCTGGCCATTCCCAGGTGAATGGCGGTCAGAAGCTTTCCCCACTTTCGTGGACTTCTACACACGACCCCACCCTCCCTGCGTACTAAATGTCTTCAATTTCAACGCTGCACATCATTGCATGATATCATCGCCATAACAGAGACTTGGTTAACTGAAAATATCTCTTCATTCCTCCTACAAGTAGTGTAGAAGTATTTAGCAAACATTTAGACAATCTAGTTTACGTTAATAATATCGGTAACGAAGGCACAGAAGTTATTTACCGCGGTGACTTTAATTTAGGTAATATTTCATGGCTCAGTAATAACCAGTATCTTCTGCCTACTAATGTGAAAACTGATATAGATTTATTAGTTACATGTAAGCTGCTATCTAATGCTGTCTTAAATAACGGAGGCAGATTTCTTGATCTTGTGTTTGTATCCAATGACTTGAAGGCATATTGTGATGAATATCATTCACCTTTTTCTGCTAACAGTATTCATCACACAGCACTATACATAAATTTTGAATTTTATATATATGATTCTATGTCAATTGATTCTTTGCAACAGTACGACTACCTTAAAGGTAATTATTTGGCGATAAATGACTTTCTTAGTTCAACCGTTTGGGATTTCCTGGACCCTCCAAATAGTCCGTTGGTTTCTTATAAACATTTTCATTCCTTGCTCACGTTTTCTATTTCGAGATTTATTCCATTGAAAAGAAATTATATACATAATAAACCACACTGGTTCAATAGGCGCTTATGTAATTTAAAAAACAGAAAAAACAAAGCATTTAATTGTTCTAAATTAAGCCAGAGTGAAAGTGACTTTACTAGTTTTGAGCGGCTTCGTAAAAATTTAGAATGCCTTCATAATTTCTTATTTAAACAGTACATGTTTAATGTTAAATCAGGACTTAAATCCAACCCTTCACATTTCTGGCATTATATAAATTCTAAAAGGAAGACAAATGGGTTTCCAACTACTCTTACGTATAATGGTAAAGTTTCTGATAACACGCACACTCAGAGAAAAACGCCGTTCTAAAATCCAGCACCACCGGACTCAATTCAAGCTTTTCATGTTCTTACTTTTTTGTTCTTGAAAAACGAACGACCTGTTCTCAAAACAATAACCTTGTTCTTGAACTGACAACCATGTTCTTGAAAAGAGAACGGCTGGTCTTAAAATATGAACAAATGTTCTATTAATGAGAAAAATGTTCTTAAATTAAGATCAAGAAAAAAGAAACGGTATAATTCATGTGTACTGCAATGTTAAATACAACATTTGGCACAAGCTATCAAGCAGTTGTAGTGGCCCAGCGGCTATGATGTTGCGGTTGCGATCGTGTGGCGCGAGTTCGATCACCGTCAAACTCTGAAGGTTTTTAAAACAATTTTTTTATATTCAATTTTTTGAACTCTTATTTTTCGTTGAGTTCCATTCACATATGTACAGTTAATTCTCAATCTTGTTATGCAATGTTTTAAATATATTCAGATTGCATTATCAAATAAAAAATTCTCGATAAGAGAAATGTATGGAAAAATGCATATTATGCGTTTTTTCAAACGTTTTGGATTTAATAATGGTTTTTTGTTATTAATATTTTTTATTAATGACAAAAAAAATATTTATTAATAAAAAATATATAAATGGGTAATAATTAAAACATTACCTTCCTCCCATCAATGATCAATCACAAACCGTTCTTGGATTGAGACCGAAAAACGTTAAATCGACCACAAATCGTTCTCGAAGCGTAAGAACGAAAAATCTTAAATCAAGCCGAAGTAGTGCTGGAAACGAGCACAGAAGGTTCACACATCAATACCAAACGGGCCATAAAATACGAACGGTGTGCTTGGAAAAACTGTTCTTAAAACAAGCCCATCGGTCACGAGTTAAGAAAAAACGTACTTAACAGGTTTTTGGCAACGAATGTTCTTAATTTTGAACTTATTTCGTTCGTTTTAGAACGATTTTTTCTCTGAGTGCACGACTCTGGCAACTTGTTTGCTGAATTTTTTCAGGCAGTGTACGAGTTGTATGACAACCAATCCCTTCCCGGTTTTCCATCACCACTTTTACCACAAATATCGTCATTTGTTGTTGACAATAATGACGTTTCCTGTGCGATATCTGAGCTCAAGTACCAGACAAATTCTGATAGTGAGCGTTTTTGCCCAGCCTTTTTCAAGTCCTGCATTGAATCTTTAGCAGGCCCAATAACTCGCATTTTTAATGCTTGTCTTTGCAGTGGTATTGTCATCGACGCTTGGAAAGTATGCTCTATACACCACATTTACAAACCAGGGGACTGAAATAATATATGCAACTATAGGCCTGTAGTAAAGCAAAGTACGCTGGCCAAGTTGTTCGACACTATTCTTCAATCGAAACTTTACGTGCACGTACGAAGCTCGATCAGTAACTGCCAACATGGTTTTATGCCAGGCAGGTCCACATGCACAAATTTACTTTTAGCCTCCCATGAGATCGTAAGGGCATTTACTTACCAATCCCAACTAGACCTCATATACTCGGATTTTTCTAAAGCGTTTGACGAGGTGGACCATGCTATCCTGTTACACAAATTGAAGCTTTATGGCATTACTGGTTTACTTCTACACTTTTTCTCTAGTTTTCTTAGTGGCAGAAAGCTATTCGTAAAGATGGGATCAGACACCTCGAGCAGTTGCGTAAACGCATGGTCCGGTGCTCCTCAAGGTACCCACTGTGGCCCATTGTTATTTTTATTGTTCATTAATGATCTACCTTCACACTTCAAGTTTGTAAAATGTTTGATGTTCGCCGATGATGTTAAACTTTTGTTGCGAGTTGATAGTATCTCTGATAGCAGAAATCTACAATCTGAGATAAGTACTTTTGAGATTTGGTGTACATCAAATCACCTATATTTAAATATCAACAAATGTTTTGTCGTATCTTTCACAAGGAAGACTAATGTACTTCTGTACAATTATCAGTTGAACAACAATGTTCTCACTCGTTGTTCCGACATCAAAGATTTAGGAGTGATCTTCGACACAAAGCTCTCGTTCAGTAAGCACATTGATTTCATTGTGTCCAAATCATTTGCAATGATAGGCTTTATTGAAAGGAATGCGCGGGATTTTAAAGACCCTTATACCATACAATCTTTATATGCTGCTCTCGTACGAAGTCGCCTCGAATATTGTTCTCTTATATGGAATCCATATTACGATGTATATTCCGACAAAATTGAAAGAGTGCAGAAAGTTATCGCGAAATTTGCCTTATATAGAGTAAACTACGAAGATGGTCCTCCAACTTATATAAGTAGAAGAAAGCTTCTAGGATTGTAATCTTTGCATGACCGACGAATTTATAATGCCTTAATATTTGTGTATAATGTGGTGAACCACAACATTGACTGTGATGACTTAAAGATTTTATTTAACGTATAATTCCCCCCTGGAAGTTTACGAAATAATCGTCTGTTTGTCGACCCATTTAGTAGAACCAACTACTCGATGAATGAGCCCATTACAAGATGTGTTCGTCTTTGTAACAAACATTCAGAAGTGATAGATTTAAATGTGAGTTTTTATATGTTCAAGCTTGTTTTATTTACAATATTTAATTGAGAATGTTAAATTCATAAATTAATTAAGAAGCAAAAATATTATTAAACAAATAATTATTCTAGTCTGTAAGATTTGTAATCAGTAGACTGAATTAATAAAAATAAATAAATAAATAACGGTTGGTTGTACATGTATAAAGGAATCGGGATGGATATAGACTTCCATATATCAAAATCATCAGTATCGAAAACAAATTTGATTGAGCGATGTCCGTCCGTCTGCCCGTTAACACGATAACTTGAGTAAATTTTGAGGTATCTTGATGAAATCTGGTATGTAGGTTCCTGGGCACTCATCTCAGATCTCTATTTAAAATGAACGATATCGGACTATAACCACGCCCACTTTTTCGATATCGAAAATTTCGAAAAACCGAAAAAAGCGATAAGTCATTACCAAAGATGGATTAAGCGATGAAACTTGGTAGGTGAGTTGAACTTATGACGCAGAATATAAAATTAGTAAAATTTTGGTCAATGGGCGTGGCACCGCCCACTTTTAAAAGAAGGTAAGTTAAAAGTTTTGCAAGCTGTAATTTGGCAGTCGTTGAATATATCATGATGAAATTTGGCAGGAACGTTACTCCTATTACTGTATGTATGCTTAGTAAAAATTAGCAAAATAGGGGAACGACCACGCCCACTTTAAAAAAAAAAATGTAAGTCAAATTTTAACAAAAAATTTAATATCTTTACAGTATATAAGTAAATTATGTCAACATTCACCCCTGCGAGGACAGGCACCTTGTAGTGGTGCAGGGGCTTACGCCGATCGTAAGTGATTGCGAGCTGGCCGGATAGTGGTAGCCTGGCTACTAACATCCGGCTGATTCGTCGCGCATGCGAGCGGTAACCAGGAACTGTCACCTCCTAATCCAGGGTGTTATGCGACACCGTGCCCATTGGACTGGTTTGCAGCCAGGAGGTCTACAACACCGGCTGTATTATAACGGCGCCTCCCTGACACCGGGCCGCCTTGGGGAGTAACTATGGCCTTACCGCGTCAAGGGGCTCTGCCGCGGTGGACGAACCGAGTTCCCCTATATATTAAAATAGATCACTACGCTTGCCAAGTCAAGCATGTGATCGTACGAAAAAGATGATGAATACAAACATAAATAATAAAAACCAACAACAAAAACAAATTGAAGGAAAAGAGATGAGGTCAAATGCTAAAAGCGGCGGTAACAACAAACGCCGAAGAGAAAAACAGGGCGAGAGAACTTACTCCCTGAGTCATCTAAACCTGACGGCGGAAGAACTTGCCCTTTTCGAGGAGCATGCCAGAGACGACGATGACCAAACGTCCGGGAGCGAGACGGTGAAAAAGGTAAAGAAGGACACGGCAACCAGACTCCAGCGCCAGAGTGGGCAGAGCACCACCAAGACGGTCAGCGAGCACAAACAACACCACGGTGGGTCAATCAACACCGTGAAGAATGTCAAGGCCAACAAAAGTGAACAGCACAGTGGGCACAGCACCACGAAACCAGAGAGCAGCGACAAACCACACCACGGTGGGTTAATCACCACCAGTGGGCCAAGCCGAGCAGAGGCTAAGAAGAGCGATAGGAGCCCGGAAAAGGGGCACCCATCCACCCAAGAAAAATGCACACTCAGCTACAGCCACTGCGAAAAGCGGCAAAGGAGAACCCGAGGGGATAGGGAAGAGCAGCGGGAGAGTCGCAAACGCTCACCCTCTAGAGATAGGCATCGACACAGCAGCAGAGAATCAGCGGCCAAAGACATCTGGGTGAAGAATGTGACCGCGAGTACCCAGGGGGACGAAAACGATCCAATCCAAGGGACGAGAAGGTCGAGCGAGACAGTGGAACGAAGTGGTCATACACGGGACATGAAAGTCGTTCGCCGAATAAGAACGCAAATGCCAGAGCAAGGTCATCGTCGTTCGCGGACTCTGGCACAGAGCGGCATCATGGTGCAAGCTGGCCCGAACTGGGAGAGCCAGGTGGCTTTGACGACCCTAGAAGAATCGGGTTAAGTGGAGCAGGTAAGAAGTGGTATCTTCGGTACCTAAAGCAAGGAAGGACTCCGGACAGCGCACGCGAGAAGGCACTGCAGCACATGAGGCCAAGTAAGAAAAACCCGCTCGCCCGGAAATCAGGGCGTGGCGAGCGGGAAACGGCGAGGGGCGAGCATGCATCGCATCACCGCGGGTCATATAACCGCGGGCACCAACAAAGCCGTAACAACAAACAGAGCGCTCCCGCTGACAACCTGAGAGGAGGTCAGGCAAGACGGGAGGACGCACCACAGTCCAGGGGACAGAGGGCTTACCCCACACCTTCCACCTCGCGTAGGGCGAATGCGCCGCCGCCAGCACCTGGTGCATCAACTTCACAAGTGAGGCCAAGAATGCAAGGCTACTCGGATGCTTTAAAGGGCATACGAATGGCGGTGCTTCCAAGGCAATATCCGGCGGAGGTCCTGAGCCAGGAAGAGCTGACGCGGCTGCAGGATACCATAATGATTGAGGTATCGAAGGGTTGGGGAAAGCAATCTCTGGCCTTCTGCGGTGTATATTTTAGACCAGGACTACTCCTTGTAGACTGCAAGGATGAGCAAACAGCCGAATGGCTGACTAATATCACACCAACTCTACAGGGTTGGGAGGGCCCTGCCCTTATTACGAGGAAAGGGGATGATATACCACCGACGCATACCGTCACTATGTATCTCCCCAGGAGCAATGATCAGGAATTCGCGCTTAAACTGCTGAAGGCACAGAACACATTCTTAAATGTCGCGTTGTGGCGTATAATCAGCAGCAGTGCCGAGGAGGGAGGCCTACGGGTAAACGTAGCTATCGACGAGGCATCATTTATAAAAATAAAAGAAGCTGGTTTCAAGGTGAACTACCGGTTTAGCTTTGTCCCGGTCAGACCCTGGAAACAAAAAGCCCCAGCTAGTGTGGAGCAAACCCACTCACAATCGCAGATCACTGGGGAGCAAATCCCAGAGGCACCAACAACATCCACCCAGTGCCCAGCCAGCGTCTCCTCAGCCATAGGCGCAACACCCGGGTTAATCACCGGTCAGGAGCCTACGCAAGCTCCCTCAACACAGGAGCTACTGGAAGGGCTGAATTTAGAGAACCTAGGTTTAGAGGACAAAGGAGAGGAAACCCTGCGGCTGTCCGGTGAGGACGAGCTGTTAAGGTTTCAGCTCTGACCGACTCACACGCAAAGGTTGCCCAGATCAACCTGCACCATGCTAAAGCTCCTTCGGCAGTAATAGCACGCAGGTTCGCCTCGGAAGATCTGGGCATAGCACTCATCCAAGAACCTTGGGTGTATAAGGGTCAGGTGAGAGGACTAAAAGAGAGAAATAATAAGGTAATTTGGGATCTTTCTCAGGAAAGACCAAGAGCGTGTGTAGTGCTTAACCATTCCATTAACTACTTTTGCATTACAGAGTTTATGAGTCAAGACCTCGTAGCAGTTCAGGCGGTGATGGAAATACAGGGAGAGCCAAGGAACATCGTCTTCGCAGCGGCCTATTTTGCGGGAGATAACCACGAGGTCCCTACAGAGGGTGTGAAGAAACTGACGGAATATTGCAGACGGGCAAAATTACCGTTAATTATGGGATGCGACGCCAATGCGCACCACGAGGTATGGAACAGCTCAGACACCAATTCAAGGGGTGAGTCCGTTCTTGAATTTATTATTAGTAATTTTTTTTTTTTTTTTTTTTAATGACCTAAGTATATACAACGTTGGGAATTCACCAACCTGCATCACTAGGTCTAGAGAGGAAGTTCTGGATATAACCCTGGGTAACGATCTGGCTGATGAGCTGGTCTCGGGATGGGGGGTTTCCTCTGAACCCTCCATGTCGGACCATCTTATTATCCAGTTTGTCATCGGGGCTATACCTCTAGAAGGACCACCAAAGCGAAATCCCAGGAACACAAACTGGGATATATTTAGAAATACAATACAGGAAAATCTTGCCACTATAGAGAATAGGAACAGAGGAGCAAGTTATATGGAATTAGAGATCAGGGTTAACAACTTAAACAGTGTGATTATTGAAGCGTATAACTCTAGCTGTCGTGAATCAAAGGGCCCAGGGAGTAAAACCCCCTGGTGGTCGAGGAAGCTCTCGGAAATGAGGAAAACCGTGCGCAAACTCTTCAACCAAGCAAGACGCACGGGAAACTGGGAGCAGTACACAGCAAATCTAACAACATATAACAAAGAGATTAGGAAAGCTAAAAGAGAGAGCTTCAGGAAATTTTGCGAGGGCATAACAGAAGTTCCAGAGGCAGCAAGGCTTCATAAAGCCCTAGCCAAGGACCAAAGGGAGACGCGATTATCGATGAAACTCCCCGATGGAACCTATACAAGGACAGAGGAGGAAAGAGCACATGCCCTGCTTGCAGCGCACTTCCCGGACGCATCCTCGGAAACCTCGCCGGAGGAGGTTCGAGAGGTAAGACCGACACCCACAGATTGGAACCTCGCCAAAGAACTCTTCAGCGACAGCACAGTTAAGTGGGCAGTAAGGTCTTTCCAGAGCTACAAATCTCCGGGAGTGGATGGCATATATCCAGCCTTTCTGCAGCAGGGAGAGGAATTGATCCCACACCTGGCCAGGATTATGAGGGATAGCCTCGCACTGGCATACATCCCAACAGTGTGGAGAAGAGCAAAAGTGGTCTTTATACCTAAAGTGGCAAAAAAGGACTACTCTAGCCCAAAGTCCTTTAGGCCTATAAGCCTGACATCCTTTGCTCTGAAAGCAATGGAGAAAATTGTAGACCACGAGATCAGATCAAAGGTTCTCGATAGAATGCCACTACATCGAGATCAGCATGCATATAGGACAGGCAGGTCGACAGAAACTGCATTGTATCAACTGTCCACAGAAATCCAAAGTGCGTTCGAGTGCGGGGAGATAACGCTATGCGCATTTTTGGACATAGAGGGGGCTTTCGACAACACGACACACGAAAGTGTGAATCGGGCACTCGAGAGAAGAGAGATACAACGTCCAATCCGTATGTGGATAAACGCCTTATTGCGTACGAGGACTGCCGAAACCTCAAGTGGGGACGGTACAGTAGAGATCAAAACAACGAAAGGATGTCCGCAAGGGGGCGTCCTGTCACCCCTGCTGTGGAGGCTGGTAGTAGATGAACTTCTACAGAGGCTCTCAGAAAACGGAATCCGATGTCAGGGGTACGCGGATGATATTGTTATCATTGTAAGGGGCAAATTTGAGAGCACCCTTTGCGACATAATGCAAAGGGCATTGAGGCTAACGAAAGAATGGTGTAATGAGGTAGGGCTAAGTATCAACCCTAACAAGACATCTTATTGTGCCCTTCACCAGGAAAAGAAAACTGGAAGGGATTAGGCAAATCACAATGGAGGGAGTACAGATGGAGTACACGACTGAGGTGAAATACTTGGGAGTCACGTTTGACTCTAAGCTCTTATGGAGGAAACACGTCGACAATACCATATCAAAGGCTACAAGAGAAATAATGGTGTGCAGACGTATTGCAGGAAGATCCTGGGGATGCAGCCCAAAGATCCTAAGATGGATGTACACTATGATAGTGAGACCTATCATAGTGTACGGAGCAGTTGCGTGGGCATCAAGGACAACCATGGTGACCGTACAAAAATCACTCACGAAGCTTCAACGCTTAGCGTGTGTCTGCATTACGGGAGCTATGCGAACATGCCCGACGGCAGCAATAGAGGTGCTGATTGAGTTAACGCCTCTACATATAATAATTGAGCAGGGAGAAAGGAGAACTTTAGTAAACATAGCTAAAGAGGGATATGGAAGAGGCAAAGTGATACAGTCACGGAGCATGGCGAAGCTGCAGGAGCAGATTCCACTTATCCAACTTCCCAGAGATGATACGAGGAAGATAATTAAGTTTGAGAAGCGCTTCAAAATAGAGCTGGGGAACAAATGTACGTGGGACACTTCCAGGATTGAAGCGCTTCACCAGGAACACACCATAATATGGTACGCCGATGGCTCGACGACATCGGAGGGCATAGGAGCGGGGATCGTCGGCCCCCGAACCAAAATATCCCTACCACTCGGAAAATATCCGAGCATCTTCCAAGCCGAAGTTGTTGCCATAAGCCGGTGTGCAGAGATAAACTTACAGCGGGGATATACCAACGAGAAAATCGCTATACTCAGCGACAGTCAAGCTGCACTCAAGGCATTATCATCAGTTGAGATTAAACCATCAACAGTCCTTGAGTGCGTAGAGAGATTAAACAGTCTAGGAGTTAATAACACCATCCGTCTAGCATGGGTACCTGGACACAGGGGAGTGGATGGTAACGAGCGAGCGTACGAGCTTGCCAGGTTGGCAGCGGCCGGAAAGTCAATAGGTCCCGAGCCTATGGTCCCAATAGGGTCACATACAATAAGGGAGGAATTTAGACAAAAGGAGGCGTGCCTCAGAGAACAACACTGGCGTGAAAGTCCAGGACTTCGGCAGGCAAAGGCACTAATAGGAGGGTACAATTCAAAGCGATATAAGACTATGATTAATCTCCCAAAAATTAGCCTTAGGATTTTAACAGGTATACTCACAGGTCACTGTAGGCTAAAGAGCCATATGCATAAATTGGGTATATCGGCTAGTAGCCTCTGTCGATTCTGTGATGCCGAAGATGAGTCTGCAGAACACATCCTGAAGGAATGTGATGCAGTCGCGAGACGAAGGCTTAGGATCCTAGGATCATCCAAATTAGAAAATAGTCACATACATTCTCTGAAGCCAAGAACCATTCTGGATTTTATCAGAGAACTCGGCTTGGATGAAGTGTTGTAAAGAGAATGAGGGCACAATAGACCAATAGGTCGCAGTGCTTAACCTCACAACATCTATCTATCTATCTATCTATGTCAACATTCAACTCCAGTAAATGATATGGTGCAACAAAATACAAATATAAAATAAAATTTCAAAATGGGCGTGCCTCCGCCCTTTTTCACTTAATTTGCCTAGGATACCTTTAATGCCATAATTTGAACAAAAATTTACCAATCCTTATGAAATTTGGTAGGGGCTTAGGCTCTTGGACGATAACTGTTTTTTGTGAAAAAGGGCAAAATCGGTTGAAGCCACGCCCAGTTTTAATACACAGTCGACCGTCTGTCCTTCCGCTCGGCCGTTAACACGATAACTTGAGCAAAAATCGATATATCTTTACTAAACTCAGTTCACGCACTCATCTGAACTCACTTTGTATTGGTAAAAAAATGGTCGAAATCCGACTATGACCGCGCCCACTTTTTCGATATCGAAAATTATGAAAAATGAAAACAATGCCATAATTCTATACCAAATACGAAAAAGGGATGAAACATGGTAATTGGATTGGGTCAAAAGCCCTTGGACCCTTGGCAGGAATACTGTTCGTGGTATTATTTATTTATTTATGATGTTCTGGGTCACCCTGGTCCACATTTTGGTCGATATTTCGAAAACGCCTCCACATATACAACTAAGGCCTACTCCCTTTGAAAACCCTCATTAATACCTTTAATTTGATACCCATATCGTACAAACTCATTCTAGAGTCACCCCTGGTCCACCTTTATGGCGATATCTCGAAAAGACGTCCACCTATAGAACTAAGGCCCAATCCTTTTTAAAATACTCATTAACATCTTTTATTTGATATCCGTATCGTACAAACGCATTCTAGAGTCACCCCGGGTCCACATTTATGGCAATATCCCGAAAAGGAGTCCACCTATAGAACTAGGGCCCACACCGCATAAATCGCTATCGCCCCATCGCTAACTTGTTATTGACTCGAAAATTTTCCATGCGCGTGTGCTTACTTACGAACAAAAAGTTTCAATTTAAAGTAATTTAAAGCAATTCAAAGTAATAAGTCAATTTTTAAAAGAAGTTTCACCTTATCTCAAGTGTTTTCAACGTTTTGTAACCAAACTGTTCAAATTTCCCGAAGAAAGTCGCACATATAAGACTGCCAAAGAAGAACGATCTTACAGTTGAAAGCAGCCACCAAAAAAGTCATGCGAACCGTGAGGATCCGCACGTAAGTAGCAGTTCTCAGTTTTTTCCCCGAAAAATATACATTCGCCACCAATCCGTATATTTAACCGTTATTTTCATATACGGTTATATATATATGTAGATATATACATACATATGGAATTCCAGTCCGCTATTTTGCGAATAGCGTGACTCATTTTCAACAATTTTGTTTCGATCGTCGCTTGCGCTTGCGCTAACAGCGGCGGCAGCCGAGCTCCCTCTTTTGCGGTTCAACACATACATATATGCATGTACATATGAATATTTACTTGTTGGTAAAGTGCATACTAATTTTCGCTATTTTCACTAGCCACTACCAGTAGTTACCAACCAAAAAACCACTTCCCCTTTTTTATTACCTTGCGTCTAAGAAAATTCAAAATATATATATATATATATATGTATGCATATATACAGAATCCTTCTAAACTTTACAACGTCTCTATATGAGTTTTTCCCAAAAGAACGGACTCACGTATATACATATAACACTGGTTGCTGATGTGTACATATAAATATAAACGCCGGTTTGTATGAATGTGTCTACATATGCCAAGCAAACAAAAAGTGTGGTTTTTTGTTCTAATCCAGCCGTTCCAATCGGCATAATTAAATTTGCAAGAAGGGTTTATCCTCGCGATTGGGTTCGTTCCCAACGACCCTCCGGAAAATCCTTTCCTAATTAAAACCACAAAAATCTTAAAACCTGCGCACTCCAGCACGTGAATAAATGCGTTATTACGTTGCTTCCGTCCAAACCATAATATCTTTTGAGAAAACCGCTTATCTTGGTCTTCTCAAATATTGAAGATCTCACGTTATTTTGCATATAACGTGTTTGCTACCACTCTTATCTACATATCTCCATCATTATCCATCAACTCTACACATACCACGTTTATTTACACATCACACAAACATTTTGTATCACAAAACATTCAACATCATACGTATATTTCAGTGAGTTCGGGAGAAATTCCCTAGTAAACCGTGCTAAGTTCCCTTTTGTGAAATACTTTCGATATCAGTGGGGCATTCCATAATTAACATTGATTAGTTTCTTTTGGTGAAGCTCTCCGTGAGCAGTGCAAAACCGATTAAGTGCCCATTCGTTTTCGAAGAATCGTTATCCCTCTGAGCGACAGACGGAAAGTCCAATCTCCAAATAAGTGTCTCTCGGCTTGCGTCTGTAGTGTTGAAATTTCTAAACTCGAATCTTCGCGCACTTGTGAACTAAAATAATCTCCATACAGCTTGTCTTCCTGGTCATTTTTATCAAATCAAACCCTTGATACCGTCTCCAATCATGCCTTCCTCAACAGAAAGCATGTCCAAATTTATCTTCGACTCCAACAATGTGGTGAAATTTTGCACCAATTTTCAAAAGGAAGATCCTGATGACCAAACGGACTCTATATTGGAGGTCAAGTTAGAGGACCTCAACGGTCGCTGGGCTTCGTTAAAAAACGCCTATGAAAACGTCTGCATAGCTGCGAACAGCGCAGTTTCTGGAGAGTTTAAAGAGGAAGCCCACAACATGTTTCAGCTTTGTGCTGACCCTTTCTACATCTGTAAATCACATATATTGGACCAATTAAAAATCCTCCGTGGGAATTCATCAGAGTCTGGCAATACCTCCCATGTGAATCCAACAGGGTCAGGCAATACCTCCCGTCAGTCTCTGCCTTTCGATCCAAGCTCGGTGTCATATCTCAAGGTGGCACCCTGTGATAGAGAAACCTTTTACGGTAGTTATGAGAAGTGGCCATCCTTTCGTGATATGTTCACGGCCGTTTACCTCAACCATCTCAAACTGACTTCCGTACAGAAACTCTATCACTTGCGAAATAAGACTCGAGGAAAGGCAGGCGCAATCGTAGAGCAGTACCCTTTGTCCGATGATAATTTTTCATGAGCATGGGAAGCGCTAAAAGCCCGATTCGAAAACAAACGAATCTTAATAGATAAACAATTGAAATTGCTTTTCAACATTCCTCAAGCTACCTCGGAGAGTAGCGAAGGAATTCAAAAGATACAGAACACCATCAATGATTGTCTTGTGATCCTAAAGACGCAAGGAATTTCCGTTTCCGAGTGGGACCCCATTCTAATTTATTTATGTTCCTCAAAGCTACCAGAGGAAACGCTGTCTCTGTGGGAGCAGTCCCTCGAATCTAGGAAGGAGCTTCCTAACTGGTCCCAGATGAACTAGTTTCTGACCAAGCGTTACGAAGTGGCTGAACGCCACCATGAATATAAAGGCACTAAATCGCGCACTTCGTTCCCACCGAAACCCTCGCCTAATATCCAATCCTATCACTCTCAGGAAAAACTTGCGTTTACTTGTAGATTATGCAACGACAGTCATCCCTTGAAATCTTGCCCCGAATTCCGAAAACTAAGCGTACCAGAGCGTACCAAATTTGTGAAGGATATCCGGTTTTGCACGAATTGCTTCGCTTACAACCATTCATCTACCAACTGTCCCAGTGCCTTCCGATGTCTGCACTGTAAGAAAAACCATCACACCATGTTACACCTTCCCTTAACCAACCAGCCCGAATCAAAGGCTACGCCTAGCACATCCGCAAAAAAGGCAACCAATCTATTACACACCGAATCTTCCCAAGAGTCCAGGCATCCAATCTTCAACCTAACCGAGGGCAATTGGGAAGAGTCTCCTTCTCCCCTGGCTCCGAAGTTCAAGCTAATTTCTCCACCAACAACAAGAAAATACTCCTTCCCACAGCCCTAGTGAGCATCGAACACAAGGGTTCGATCTTCACGCTACGAGCACTAATCGATCAAGGTTCACAAAAAACCCTAGTGTCCAAAAAAGTACAACACCGTTTAAAATTACCTACCTATAAAAAAACTTCTCAGTCACTGGGATGGGCGGAAAAGTAATAGAAAAGGCTAATCGTTTCTGCCAACTGACGTTAGTATCGAAACTCAATCACACTCGCATCCATACAAACGCCATCGTCTTAAAACAGCTGACCATTTTTCTTCCCTCCTTTAAACTATCAAAACCAAATCTTTCGGAAATTCAGGATTTAGATCTTGCGGATCCATACTTCCACACACCCGGTCCCATTGATCTTGTCATTGGCAGTGACCTTATACCCCAGGTCCTCCTACAGGGAATAAGACATGGAGTTTTTGGAAGTTTGCTTGCACAAAATACCGTTTTTGGTTGGTATCTGAGCGGACCACTAACCTCCACCCAATGTTCTACTTTTCATACTCATACCATGTTACATCCTCCAGTGACGAGAAATCCCGGATCAAAGGCTATATCAATCGCACTTTCTATAAATACCACCAACCTATTGCGAACCGAATCCTCTCTACATACCAGACATCCCATCCTCTATCTAACCCAAAGCAATTGCAAAGAGTCATCGTCTTCCAAAAAGTCTGAAATTCAGGCAAATGTTCCAACAAAAAGCAAGAAATTTATACTCTCTACCCCTAGAGAAAAACATTTATTAGCGAAAAGTTGCAATATATCGCCAAATGTTCATCACCCAAGGGCACCACTTCTATTACATCTTCCGGAGGAAATACAGAAAGGAAAAAACAAATCATCTCCACGTATTCGAATTTCCTTGGCCCCGCAGGATTGCTATCGCCATTAAAAAGTTATATTAGAATATTTATATTGCTAATATATTTCATTTCCTTTTCCCATAATGGGTTTTCATCCATTCACATCATGGCTTCTCAAAAACTAATTTTGAAATATCGCATATAGTCAGCATATACATGCTGGAACTGTGCATATATATATTGGAACTGTGTGGAGTTTTACTAATGGCTCACAACATCAAACATTTATATAATCTTCCCATCTCAAAAACAATTTTACTCTCCCGAGTGAAAAATCCTCCAAACATATGAAGAATGCATTTATCTAACGTTATTTCTACAAACATACAAAATATTGGAATCCCCAAATCTCCCAGCTACAGACCACGGGCCTCACATGAATCAACACTCCAGTGCCTTCGGAGTCGAGCATGTCTCAATTTGAACGAGAAATATCTTTTCAACATTTTTTTCATTTTAGTTTTGTCAAGCCTCTTGCGAGAAGTACGATAAAAATTCCGTTTGATCTCTAAATAAAATCTTATCATATACAGTCCACTTCCGAAAACTATCCTTCATCGAGCTGTGGCGCAGATCCGGAAATAAATAATCCGGATACAACGCGGCTTAAGAGACTCATTTTTCAGTTCAACAGCATCGTATTAAAATCTCTCTATCAGAACCTGCATCGCATCATGATGCTAGCATACCAGTTCTTTCTCGGTTCTGTTGTCATTTCTACTTCTGCATCATTAATCATCCTAACAATATATCTTTGAAGATTACTAAAAGTGACTTTAATTACAGAACCTATTTTCGGGAATCAATTATCATCATCCACAAAATCATATCGGCTGGGATGGAAATTCAGCCATCAGAATTCCATCATTCAACCATCGATTTATTCAAATTTGTAAAAACTACAACAATCACCCTATCGAATTATACGTACCTATCAGATTATCTTTAACTTTCAACCTGAATATATTATTCAACGGTTTAGCCTTGCACAAGTGCAAGGGGCCGCCATGTTTAAGTGAGTTGTGCTCACTTAAATAGCAAATGATATTCCTGCCCTTAATTGACCTTTTGTCACCTAATTCCACCGGTGACTTGCGATCACTTCTCCAAGTGACTTGCGTTCACTTCACTAGTTATGACTTGCATTCATACAACCCTGGCGGTAGAGTAGACTGGAGTTGCCATCCAGTGCTTCCAGTCAACAGTGTTGGAATTGCTTTCCATCACTAATCTATGCTATAAATACAAGTGCAATGCATTAACTCCCTCTCTTGTTTACGTGGAACACTGAACACCTACCAGCAACCAACATCATCTACCTTTTGAGAAAATTTGCATCGGATCATCAACTCCGGAGCGAGTACAAACATCATCACCTACGCCACATCCAACTCCAGGAAAAAAGCAAAGGAAGTATTATCCCAAAATCGTAAGTTATATCTTTCCATATAAAAGCAACCGAGGCAGCACTTGCGCTGCGGTACTCCCCTAACTTAATCTAACCCTTGCGCGGCCGCAAGACGGATCAAAATCCCGAATTATATCCTTCAAATTCACTATTCAAATTTCATTTCATAAAATTTTCGTTCCATTGTGGAATTAGTTATCTTTACATCCTCATATTTTCTGTGTGAAGTATCAGCGTTTAAGTTCCAATTGTTAGCTTAAAGAGTTTAAATTCAATAAATGAATGAATATAGAAACAAGCATTTGCGTCAATGCGTTAAACACACACATATAGTAATAGGAGTAACGTTCCTGCCCAATTTCATCATGATATCTTCAACGACTGCCAAATTACAGCTTGCAAAACTTTGAAATTACCTTCTTTTGAAAGTGGGCGATGCCACGCCTATTGTTCAAAATTTTAATAATTTTCTATTCTGTGTTATAAGGTCAACCCACCTACAAAGTTTCATCGCTTTAGCCGTCTTTGGTAATGAATTATCTCACTTTTTCCGTTTTTCGAAATTTTGGATATCGAAAAAGTGGGCGTGGTTATGGTCCTATTTCGTTCATTTTAAATAGCGATCTGAGAAGGTGCCCAGGAACCTACATTCCAAATTTTATCAAGATACCTCAAAATTTATTCAAGTTATCGTGTTTACGGACGGACGGACGGACGGACATGGCTAAATGAATTTCTTTTTTCGCCCAGATCATTTTGATATATAGAAGTCTATATCTATCTCGATTAGTTTATGCCGTTACGGATTACCGTTATGCGAACAAAGTTAATATATAAAAATAGGTAGGTTCTTTGTGTCAGGTTGCAGTTTCACTTTTTTTGTGGTCTGCATGTAAAAACTATGAGCACGAAACACTTATTTCAACAATATATAACGTAAGCGTAAGTATGTGATGAAATTTGATGAAATTTGAAACTTCTAGCCGTAAAAAATGGGACAAAAATTAAAGTTTATATGGGGTATATAATATATATATCACCAATCTCTATGATTTTTTCAGACAACAATATATGCTATATATGTAAGCGGCCACCGTGGTGTGATGGTAGCGTGCTCCGCCTACCACAACGTATGCCCTGGTTTCACACCCAGGGCAAAGCAACATCGAAACTTTAGAAATAAGGTTTTTCATTTAGAATAAAATTTGTCTAAACGGGGTCGCCCCTCGGCATTGTTTGGCAAGCGCTCCGGGTGTATTTCTGCCATGAAAAGCTCTCAGTGAAAACTCATCTGCCTTGCAGATGCCGTTCGGAGTCGGCATAAAACATGTAGGTCCGGTCCGGCCAAATTGTAGGGAAAAATCAATTCGGAGTCGGCATAAAACATGTAGGTCCGGTCCGGCCAAATTGTAGGGAAAAATCAAGAGGAGCACGACGCAAATTGGAAGAGAAACTCGGCCTTAGATCTCTTCGGAGGTCATCGCGCCTTACATATATGTAAGCATTTGCTGAAATTTGAAGCATCTACCTGTTCAACTGGTGTTTAAATTGCGAAAAGATTCTTATCAGAACAATCGGTTGTGGGGGACATATGCTTATATACCTACGACCGATCTCTTCGAATTTTTCAAACAGCAATATCAGCTACATCGAAAGCAATCTCTATACGCAATCATTCGGTGAAATGTTAAGCTTCTAGCTGTTAAAATTGAGCAGAAATTACGAAAAGTTTCTTATCTTAACAATCGATTGTATGAGATATATATTGTGACGAATATGAGTGACACCAGGTGATACTCACATCCCTAGTCTGATGCTAAGTAAATGAAGTCACAACAACAATAAAGCATACAGTCACTTGTATCTACATAAACGAATAAAACATTATGTCTGCACATATATATGTACGTACACGCAGCAGAGAAAAAATGCTTCCAAAACTATGCAATTGTAATTGTTGAAGTGTCGCTTACAAATACACGCATATGAGAAGCTATATACGTGCATCTGTAGTTATAATTATATGACGGCAACTAAGTAAATTCTGGAAGCGCCTAGAAGATGCCACGAGGAAATCAAAGAGTATAAAAGCACCAGCGGTAGAGGCGCTATAATCAGTTTCGATTACGACGGTATCTAGCGAGCAATAGCAGTATTATTTTGAAATTCAGTTTCATTTGAGCTATCAATTAGTTGGTTATTAAGCAAGCTATTCGTTGCAAAGTTTGAGCGTTATTGTGAAGTACTTTAATAAAGGCCATTTTGCATTATTAAATATTGGAGTTATTTATTCAACAGTTTAGTGATTCGAACTTAGCAGAGGGTTGCAAATAAGAGGAATTGCAAGTTAATTCGTTACAATTGGTGTCAGAAGAGGAATTGTTGAATAAATTCCAGCAGACAACAAGGACATGGCAAAGTTCAGTGAATTGAAGATCCAGCAACTGAAAAAGGAGTTGGAGAGCCGTGGATTAAATACAACCGGCAATAAGATCGAACTTCAGGCACGGCTACGAGAGGTAATGGAATCGCAAGGAATTGATGTGGGCGAGTTTGTCTTTTATCCTGATGGGGACGAGACAACAACAAAAATTGAAGAGAAAAACGAAATATCCCATACAGTTACGAGCACAGACTTGAACATGATATTGGCTGCAATAACTGCTCAAACATCGACAGTAACATCCAAGATCGAAGCACAGGAGGCACGCATTTCAGAAATGTCGTCACAAATGTCATCTCAACTGGAATCGCAGGAGACACGCATAACATCGAAGATTGAAGCACAAGAAACGCGTATGTCAGAAATGTTGACACAGATTACATCCAAGATGGAAACTCAACTGGAAGAGCAAAAGACATATATGACATCTCAGTTGGCTGAGCATTTGAAAGCACAGGAGGCCCGCATATCCTCGCAGCTGGAGGCACAGGAGATAAGGGTAACATCAAAGCTGGAAGCACAGGATACAAAAATTGTGCAGCTCGAGGACAAAATTGATGGCGAGATAGAAGCTTTGAGAGTTCGTATACAGGAGTTGCAAATGAATCGCCCAGCTGTTTCAGCGAGTAATCCAAAGGTAAAATCACCATCCTTTGACGGTTCTGTTCCCTTCCAGGTGTTTAAGATTCAGTTTGAGAAGACCGCAGCAGTGAACAACTGGAGTGCTGAAGATAAAGTTGCTGCACTATTCGTGGCATTGAAAGGATCTGCTGCTGAAATCCTACAGACTATTCCCGAGGGAGAGCGGAATAACTACGAAACATTGATGAGCGCTCTAGAGAGGCGATACGGAAGCGAAAACAGGAAGCAGATACACCAAATAGAGTTGCAAAACCGCTACCAAAAAGCTAATGAGACTTTGCAGGAGTTTGCGTCAGGTATCGAAAGGCTTGCACATTTGGCGAAGGCCGACGCACCCGTGGAATACACCGAAAGGGTAAAAATTCAGAGCTTTATAAATGGCATACGGGACGTCGAAACGAAGCGAGCCACATAGGCAAACCCAAAGCCAACATTTGCAGAAACTGTATCACATGCATTGACTCAGGAAACTGCCTCACTATTGAGTAAACCAGCATACAAATCTCATCGTGTGGAAGTGGAAAGACCAGATTGGGTAGACACAATTTTGGAAGCACTGAAGGGATCACAACAGAAGAATGCCGCAGTTATGCAATGTTTCAAGTGCGGCAACCCAGGTCATATTGCACGACTTTGCAGCACCGGTCCCAATAGCTCCAACAATGTGGTTGGCCGTAAACGCAGAGCTGAAGGAGATGAGCAAATCTCCAAATCCACTCAATCGTTAAACTAAAGCGAGTCAGCCGCAAGGGGCGACAGCTGGCTCCCGCAATTGAATGCCCCATAACCTCTATCTCGCAGATTGGAAGAAGATCGAGCAATCTTACTGTTGGAGGACATGTTGACGGAAAGGAACGTTTACTGACTGTAGATACGGGTGCATCTCATTCCATCATTCGAGCAGATTTAGTCAACAAAAAGATAAGACCATTGCTTGGAGCAAGATTACGTACAGCCACGGGAGAGGCCACCCAGGTAATTGGAGAAATAGAATGTGAAGTAGCAATTGGGAATGTCACGGTACTACACAATTTTATAGTGGCAGATATTGTTGATGAAATCATAATTGGAGTGGACTTCTTAATCAACCAAGGCATCAAGATCGACATGCAAAGCAAGACGATGCGATATAAGAACATGGATGTACCACTTAATTTCGGCTACGAGAGAGGCTACAGCAGTAAACGAGTACTGGTGGAAGAGAGTCAGCAAATACCGCCAAAATCCGAAGCAGTAATCTGGGCAAAGGTTGATGGAGATTGTGGGACAAACAAATTGTGGGTTGCCGAAGCAGCAAACAAATCAGCACCGAACATACTTGTAGGAAAAACCCTGGCTATGGCAAAACAAGATGGACGTATTCCGGTAAGAGTACTCAATGAGTTCAAATCACCACTCAAACTGACCAAAGGAGCTACTTTGGGAAAATGCCAAGAGGCTGAAGTAATTATTAACTGTGAACAGCTCCAGGAATACGTTTAATCTAGTAATACTGATCTTTCAAATGACATCACGGAATGGAAGGAGGGGCTATAAGAAGATTATCAGAGTAAGGCAAAGCAACGGCTCCTAAAGAACGCAAACATATTTGACCAGGATGGTTTCAAACCAGGCCGCACCAATGTTGTGAAACATCAAATTGACACTGGAGACGCGAGGCCGATACGTCAAGCTCCACGTAGTGTTCCACTGGCGAAGCGGGAAGTGGTGAGTCAAATTATACAAGAAATGTGCGGCAGCGGCGTCATCGAACCATCAGCTAGTCCCTGGAGCTCACCGGTAGTACTTGTAAAGAAGAAGGATGGAAAAATAAGGTTTTGCGTGGACTACCGGAAGTTGAATGACGTTACGAAAAAGGATAGCTACCCATTGCCAAGAATTGACGACACTCTGGACTCTCTGGTACGAAATGGTTTTCCACACTGGACTTGAAAAGCGGCTACTGGCAAGTGGAGGTGAAGGAGGAGGACAAAGAGAAAACAGCCTTCAGCGTCGGAGATGGTCTTTGGTAATTTACAGTAATGCCTTTTGGACTATGTAATGCACCAGCTACTTTCGAGAGACTCATGGATCAGGTATTGAAAGGACTACATTGGAAAACATGCTTGGTGTACCTGGACGACATCATCGTATTGGGCAAGAACATTGATGAACATCTTAAAAACTTAGATGAAGTTTTCCAGAGAATAGCTGGCGCTGGTCTGAAGTTAAGTCCCAAAAAGTGTGCGCTGTTTAAAAAAGAAGTAAATTATTTGGGTCACAAGGTAACGACAGAAGGTATCCGTACAGCGAATGAAAAGATAGAAGCAGTAAAGGATTGGCCAAGACCACAGAATCTTCATGGATTGAGAAGTTTCCTTGGGCTGTGCACATATTACCCTTTCCAAACATTGAAAGAGCGTTTGTGCACTGCCCCAATGTAGGCATATCCAATTCCAGGAGCAACGTTTATTCTAGATACAGATGCGAGCGGATGTGCTATAGGAGGCGTTTTATCACAACTGGTCGATGGACAGGAGAAGGTAGTTGCATATTACAGCCGTTCGATTGGAAAACCAGAGAGGAACTACTGCGTTACGCGGAGACAGCTGTTGGCATTGGTAGAGTGCATTAAACATTTTCACAAATACCTCTACGGCCAGCGATTCCGTGTCAGGACAGATCACGCAGCTTTAAAATGGCTTCTGCAGTTCCGTAATCCGGAAGGACAATTGGCACGGTGGATCGAGCGACTACAAAGCTATGACTTTTCAATTGAGCATCGAAAAGGTGGTACCCATGGAAGTGCCGATGCAATGTCACAAAGACCATGTAGTTTGGAATGCAAGCACTGTTTAAAAGCCGAGGCTAAAGAAGACATTATAGATGTCCGGCTAATGACTAAAACATGTGCAGATGAATGGGACAAGGAACAGCTAAGGAAGTGTCAGCTAAGAGATACAGATCTGTCACGAGTTATGCAAGGGTTCGAACGAAACGAAAGACCAAACAGAGAAGAGATGTCAGCAGAGAGTCCCATTGCAAAGTCATATTGGGCACAGCGGAACAGTTTAGAATTGATATCCGGGTGCCTTCATCGAGTATGGGAGAGTGAGGATGGTAAATGCAAGAAGAAACTAATAGTTGTTCCCAGAAAGAGGATTCCTGACGTGCTCAGCGAGTTGCATAATGGTCCAAGAGGCTCGAGAAGATTAAACAGAGATTCTATTGGGTTGGTTGCCGTCAGTCGGTCACTGAGTGGATTGCGAACTGCGAGGTTTGCAGCAGAGAAAAAGGGCCCAGAACCCGAAGTAATGGCCAGATGAAACAATATAAGTCAGGTGCGCTATTTGAAAGGATCGTTATGGATGTCGCCGGTCCATTTCCTACTAGCAACGACGGAAACAAATATGTACTGGTAGTTATGGATTATTTCAGCAAATGGCCAGAGGTAAACCCAATCCCAAATCAAGAAGCGGAAACGGTAGAAGAAGTGTTTATAAACAATTGGGTTGCAAGGTATGGTGTACCAATGGAGTTACATTCTGATCAAGGCAGGAATTTCCAATCAGCTATATTCCAGGAAATGTTTAAATCATTGGGCATTCGAAAAACACGGACAACTGCATTGCATCCTCAATCCAATGGTATGGTAGAACGATTCAATAGAACATTGGAGGAGCACTTAAGGAAAGTAGTAGACAAGTACCATAAAGAGTGGGATACCCGCATACCATTATTCTTGATGGCTTACCGATCAGCCGTGCATGAGACAACGGGCCAAACCCCTGCAAAAGTAATTTTTGGCAATGACCTTAGACTGCCAGCTGATTTGAAGTTTGGGATAGATGCCAATGCGGAGAGAAAAGTTAAGAAATCCACTAGTGATTTGGAAGAAGAGCTGAGAGAGATACACGATCTTGTAAGGCAGTGATCAAAAATTATGAGTGACAAGATGAAAGCGAGGTACGATAAAGCAATTAATTCGGAAGGGTTTCAGGAAGGAGATTTGGTTCTGTTATACAACACACAACGAAAAAAAGGTTTGTCCCCGAAATTGCAGTGTAATTGGGAAGGCTCATACAAAGTTGTAAAACGGATCAACGATGTAGTGTACCGCATACAAACCATTGGCAAACCATGAACCAAAATGAAAGTGGTTCATTTGGAAAGGCTGGCAGCGTTTAGACCGAGAGATTTGTCTGATCGGGACGATCAGACTTAGGTGGAGGGCAGTGTGACGAATATGAGTGTCACCAGGTGGTACTCACATCCCTAGTCTGATGCTAAGTAAATGAAATTCCAACAACAATAAAGCAGACAGTCACTTGTATCTACATAAACGAATAAAACATTATGTCTACACATATATATGTACGTACACGCAGCAGAGTAGAGATGCTCCCAAAAGTATGCAATTGTAATTGTTGAAGTGTCGCTCACAAATACACGCATATGAGAAGCTATATACGTGCATCTGTAGTTATAATTATATGACGGCAACTAAGTAAATTCTGGAAGCGCCTAGAAGATGCCACGAGGAAATCAAAGAGTATAAAAGCACCAGCGGTAGAGGCGCGAGCAATAGCAGTATTATTTTGAAATTCAGTTTCATTTGAGCTATCAATCAGTTAGTTATTAAGCAAGCTATTCGTTGCAAAGTTTGAGTGTTATTGTGAAGTACTTTGATAAAGGCCATTTTACATTATTAAATATTGGAGTTATTTATTCAACAGTTCAGTGATTCGAACTTAGCAAAGGGTTGCAAATAAGAGGAATTGCAAATAAATTCGTTACAATATTATATATACCATCGATCTATAAAATTTTTTCAGACAGCAGTGAACTTCTATACGTAACCATTCGGTGAAATTTGAAACCTGTAGCTCTTAAAATGGGGTAGTAATTGCGAAAAGCTTCATATCTGAACAATCGGTTATTGGGGAGAAATATAAAATGTATAATTTATTTAATAATTTGGAAAATATTTAAACAAGGTGACATCAGGACGGACAAGGCAGCTGCTTCCCAAGTAGAGGTTTACGCCGGTCACTTAATCGGCGGCGGCGTGGTCGGCGCGCCGACAAAGTGATCGGCGTAAACTTCTGAATTGAATGGCTTGACTTCAGAGTATCACATTGTCCACAACTAATGAATATGGAAACATACTGCTGACGCCAATGGTATGTTTGGCGATCTGGAACAATATCATAACTTGCGGATGAGTATCTGGGAGGCTTTTAAAGCGAAAATTTAAAAAATTATATTTGGGAAGGTTTTGTTTATATGTATTTAAGGAAGTCGACGTTTCGGCCATTTCGGAAACATCCACGGGTTTTGCCTCAAAATCTCGTGGATCGTTAAAAAAATTTCGAGAACAGCTCCTTGCGGAGAGAGGGAGAAATACTTAAGATGGTTACACTTTTGTAGCGTAGTTTCAACGAAGGAAATGTTCTGGGCTAACTCTAATACCCGTAGTCGGCACTATTTCATTAAATCATTTGTGGCTACATGCTGGTCACGCACAAAGGCGACTTACGGTTGCTATCAATTTTATACTAATAGTCATGACTCTTGTGGCACAGTTTTAACGATTAGCATCAATGCTGGCTTCTGTGCACGGACTTAAACACTTTTTGGTAGATCTACCAAATTTTAGCCCATTTTCATTTTCTACCACTTCTACAACCAAAGCCCAAAAATCTAACAACATTTCAATATATTCGCATTGAAACCATATAGTGCGTTCTTTAGGTAAATGTATTTAATTGCCGAGCAAACCCAAATAATATTAGGAGGTGGAACTAACCAAACTAAAGCAGTCAAGAAAGCCGAGACAGCGTGCCACAGAGCAAGACCTATAGTGTTGCTGGCCACGCTGGACGTCAAAAACGCTTTTAACTCAGCTAGGTGGGAGGACATGCTTGAGGCACTAGAAAGCACTTTCAAAGTACCGCAATATTTATTAGAAATTTTAAGGGACTACCTAAGAGAGAGGTATCTAATATATGAAAGTACTCACGGTCAAAAAAAGGTAAAAATAACAGGTGGAGCAGCCCAGGGTTCGGTACTAGGTCCCGATCTCTGGAATATAACTTACGACAGTCTTCTTCGATTAGACATGCCAGAAAGCACCTTCCTCGTTACCTTTGCAGACGACGTGGCAGCTGTGATAACAGCACCAAGCTGCGAGCTGGCACAGCTAAAATTAAACCAGGTCATGCGTAATGTAAATAGGTGGATGGCTGAGCACGGTCTCCAGTTAGCAACAGCCAAAACGGAGATCGTCATCCTCACAAAGAGACGTATTCCCACTACCAGGAACATGATGGTTGGGGACCAGCGAATAGAAACACTCGCTTCAACGAAATATCTAGGAGTGAGGTTAGACAGCAAACTCAACTTCTCGGATCACATACGAGGGGCCTGCGAAAGAGCTGCGCGCATAATAGCGCAGTTGAGTAGATTAATGGCAAACACAGGTGGCCCAAAGCCATGCACAAGGAAGCTGCTTGCATCAGCCTCGGATTCTATACTCTTATATGGTGCAGAAATCTGGGCGAACGCAATGAAATACCGGAAGAACCGAGTCGCCCTCACCTCGGTCCAACGCAGAGGGGCGCTGCGAATATCTTCGGCTTACCGCACGGTATAAGCTGAAGCTGTCCTGGTCGTTGCGGGAACCATACCGATATATCTTCTCGTTGAGGAAAGAAAAACAATATATGACAACGGATCGCAAGCAAGTAGAGCTGCTGTTGCCATGCAGGCGCGAGAAGAATCGATCCGACGTTGGCAAGATCAGTGGAGCAACAGCATCGTAGGAAAGTGGACTAGGGAACTAATCCCTGAACTGAATCCATGGTTGAAGCGACCGCACGGAGAGGTAGACTTTTACCTGACCCAGTTTCTAACGGGACATGGTTACGTATGATTTTAATAATCGGGGATTGCCCATATTGCTTTGTCAAATGTATGAAAACATTTATTTGAAGCAATTTTTTAATTTTATAATTTATTTAATAATTTGGGAAAAATTTAAACAACGTGACATCAGGACGGACAAGGCGACAGCTGTTTCGATTATACCTTGTAAATCTCTTCAAAGCTTTTCTCCCGGGAGTGGGAGTCGAACTCGCACTCCTACGATAGTTGAAATGGTTGTAAACGCATTCAGCTACGTCATGCCTGTTATGTAGTTCTTCCCAATTGCCTTCTTTTTGCATATTTTAATCTTTTACACATTGCATACTTCGTATGCAATTATGTGTTAAAGCTATGCTTGGTACGGCGGTTTTCAAAGAAACTTTGGTTTTTGTTGCTGTTTTCATGGTTACTTCCGCCAATACCTACACAGAATGGGTAAGGTTGATAGTCCGAGCTGCCTGTACTGTGGGGAAATAGACGATGTATGCCACACCTTCTTCGAATGCAGGCACTTCTCCCATCAGCGAAGGAGGGTAGAAGATGTACTTGGCGACCTATCCCCGGGCAGTGTCATTAATAACATGACCTGTCGAAGAGACAGATGGGATACGGTCAGCACATATGTGAGGCATATACTTACCAGTAAACGAGAAGACGGATGCCTAGCCCATTAGCGTGAGAGTAGCCATAGAGCTCACGTAGCGCGCACCCTTAAACGCGGTCCCAGGTACGGGGATTAGCGCGGGCCGTGGGAGGTTAGGTTTTAGTGGGTAGGCCTTCATGGAAGAAGGGAGTCCTACACTCGGAGAGTCTCGCAGTGAGGCTTAAATATCCCGGTCAGTGCATAAAGCATTGCCTCCTTCCACGAAGCAAAAAAAAAAAAAAAGCATATCTGACACTACTTTATTTTTGTTTGGATTCCAACCTAAAAAAACTGACGAAACTTTATCGGAACTTCAAAACCCCAAAACAATTTCTATCATGAAAAAGCGAGACCACTATTCCCCCAAAATTAGTGAGTTTAACATTTTTTGTTTATGTTTTACATTTTATTTTAACATTAACACTTTTAGCAATAAAAACAATGCAAATAACATGCGAAAATTATTTCGGTCTCTAAGGGTTCACCTTTTTCACAAGAAAGTTGATTTTAAATGTGTTTTTATGCACCAAATTTTCAAACTAAAAACAAAATTTTCATGTGTCAGAAAAAAATAAAGAAAAAACGGCCGAATGTCAAAGAAACCTATCGAAATACGAACTGGCTCGTTTGTTTTGAATGAACTAGATTGCATTTTCCTTGTATTCCGTTAGTTTTTATATAGTTTACACACTTACACTAGTACTGAAGCCATATTAGGAGGGAGTGCGACAAAAAATTGAAGATAAAATACAAGAAAAAATACACGAAAATAAAGCAGTGTCATATAGGTATTGTAACGAATTTGCTGCAAATCCTCTTATTTGCCCTTTTGCTAGGTTCGTATCGCTAAACTGTTGAATAAATAACTCCAATATTGAATAATGGAAAAATGGCCTTTATTAAAATACTTCACAATAACACTCAAACTGTGCAACGAATAGCTTAATAACCAAACTGATAGCTTAAATGAACTGACTTTCCAAAATAATACTGCTATTGCTCGCTAGATATCGTCTTAGTCGTAACTGCTTGACAACTCAAATCAAACTGAATTACAGCGCCTCTACATCTGCGGCCTTTTATACTCTCTGGTTTCCTGGTTCGCATCTTCTAGAATCTACTAGCATTGTCCATGAGCTCTCAAACTTCTCAGCTGTAACTACAATTGCACAATTTTATACATCTTCTAGGCGCTTCTAGAATCTACTAGTCCAGTAGCTCTCAAACTTCTCAGCTGTAACTACAATTGCACAATTTTATAGTTTTTCTCATTGCATACTTATGGGAGTATCTCAGATATATGCATGTGTTAGTGCATTGACTCTCCGCTGCTCGTATACGGACATGGTACATATGTGTAGACGCAGTTATTGTTTCGTTTATGTAGATACATGATGATTGAATTATTGATGTGCATTCACGTCACTGCTTAGCATCGCTTAGAGCTGGCAGCACTCCTTAGTTTTGCTAGTATTCGTAACACTGCCCTCCACCTAAGTCTGATCGTCCCGATCAGAGAAATCTCTTGATCTAAACGCTGCTAGCATCGCCAAATGTACCACTCTTCTACTCCTTTCTCTATGCTTTGTATGCGGTAGATGGTATCACTGATCTTCTTCACAACCTTGTACGGGCCTTCCCAACTGCACCGAAATTTGGATGGAACACTTTTCCGCTGGTGAGGGTTGTATAATAGTACCAAATCTCCCTCCCGGAAACCTTCCGAATTATTTTCCTTGCCGTAACTGTGTTTCATCTTACTACTCATTATTCTGGATCGTTCCCTCGCACTCTGTTGCTTGGCCAATGAAGAACTACTTCGAAGAGCTTGCGCTGGACGGATTTGCTTTGCATAATCAGTATCGTTCCGACGCTTCACAACAGTAGTGTGCCTTGGCTTGAAACTACCCTTGCATTCTTTCTTCGTTTTAGTACGTCCGTTAGGGCTTTTCAATGCCAGTGTTTCTCTCACAGGTACCTTCGGTTTTGATTTGTTTGGCCCATTTTTTCCATCAACCTTTACCTTTGAATTTCGTGGCCTTCGTCGAGCCTTCTCCACCAGTACCCGATTCCTGCTGAACCCTTTTTCCAAACTAAAGTTAAGTGGCACATCTTGGTTCTCATAACGCATCACCCTTCTCTGCATATCGATCTTGATGTCATGGTCAACCAAGAAATCCACTCCCAATATAACTTCATCAACAATCTCCGCCACAACGAATTTTTGTAAAACCATGACCTTCGCAATTAAGACTTCACAGATCACTTCTCCCCGGACTTGGTTATACTCGCCAGTGACCGTACGCAACCTCGCTCCAGGTAACGGTTTTACTCTCCTGTTGACCAAGTCAGATCGGATCATGGAATGAGATGCGCCCGTATCTACAGTCAGTACACGCTCCTTGCCATCCACATTCCCTCTGACGGTAAGACTGCTTGATTTCCTTCCAATTTGCGACACAGATATCACAGGACATTCAATAGCCGGGGCAAGTTTTCGTTCTTTACATCCGACACGCACTTGCTCATTTCCTCCAGCTTTGCGTTTACGGCCACCCCTATTGTTGGAACTATTAGGACCAAGATGGCAATGACGTGCAATGTGACCGGACTTCTCGCATTTGAAGCATTTAATAACTCCGGCATTTTTCTGTTGTGATCCCTTCAGTGCTTCCAAAATTGTGTCTACCCAATCTGGTCTTTCCACTTCCACACGATGAGCTTTGTATGCGGGCTTACTCAAAAGTGACGCTGTTTCCTGAGTCAGTGCGTGGAATACCGTTTCAACAAATGTTAGTTTTGGATTCGGATATGTAGCCCGCTTAGTTTCCACATCTCGTATGCCATTTATAAAACTCTGGATTTTTACCCTCTCGGTGTATTCCACAGGTGCGTCCGCATTTGCGAGATGACCCAACCTTTCAACATCCGAGGCAAACTCCTGCAAAGTCTCATTCGCTCTTTGGTGCCGGTTTTGCAACTCAATTTGAAATATCTGTTTCCTATGCTCGCTTCCATAAAGTCTCTCGACAGCGGCCATCAATGCTTCATAGTTGTTCCGCTCTCCTTCGGAAATCGTCTGTAGGATTTCGGCTGCTGGCCCTTTCAATGCCACGAACAGAGTTGTAACTTTATCTTCAGCATTCCAGTTCTTCGTTGCCGACGTCTTCTCAAATTGGAGCTTAAATACCTGGAATGGAACAGAACCATCAAACGTTGGGGATTTTACCTTCAGAGTAGACGTTGAAGTGATTGGACGGTTCAATTGTAACTCCTAAATCCGATCTTTCAAAGCATCTATCTTGGCCTCCATTTTATCTTGTCGACCACTGAACCCGTCCTGAAACTGCGTTAGTTTCTCTTCCATACGCGATTCTAGTTGTGCAGAGATCTGCGATGATACCTGTGCTGAAATTTGTGTCGACATTTCTGATATACGTGCCTCCTGTGCCTCCATCTTGGATGTTATCTGTGTCGACATTTCTGACATATGCGTTTCTTGTGCTTCACTTTTCGATGTTATTCGTTTCTCTTGGGATTCCATCTGTGATGACATTGTCGATGTTTGAGCAGATATTGCAGCCAAAATCATGTTCAAGTCTGTGCTCGTAACTGTCTGCGATGTTTCGTTTTTCTCTTAAATTTTTGTTATTTCCTCGCCATCAAGATGAAAGTTATACTCTTCCACATCAATTCCTTCTGCTTCCATTGCCTCTCGTAGCCGTGCCTGAAGTTCAAGTTTAACGCCGCTTGTATTCAATCCACGGCTCTCCAACTCCTTCTTTAGTTGCTGGATCTTCAATTCACTGAACTTTGCCATGTCCTTGTTGTCCTCTGGAATTTATTCAACAATTCCTCTTCTGACACCAATTGTAACGAATTTGTTGCAAATCCTCTTATTTGCCCTTTTGCTAGGCTCGTATCGCTAAACTGTTAAATAAATAACTCCAATATTGAATAATGGAAAAATGGCCTTTATTAAAATACTTCACAATAACACTCAAACTGTGCAACGAATAGCTTAATAACCAAACTGATAGCTTAAATGAACTGACTTTCCAAAATAATACTGCTATTGCTTGCTAGATATCGTCTTAGTCGTAACTGCTTGACAACTCAAATCAAACTGAATTACAGCGCCTCTACATCGGCGGCCTTTTATACTCTGTGGTTTCCTTGTTCGCATCTTCTAGAATCTACTAGCATTGTCCATGAGCTCTCAAACTTCTCAGCTGTAACTACAATTGCACAATTTTATACATCTTCTAGGCGCTTCCAGAATCCACTAGTCCAGTAGCTCTCAAACTTCTCAGCTGTTACTACAATTGCACAATTTTATAGTTTTTCTCATTGCATTCTTATAGGAGTATCTCAGATATATGCAAGTGTTAGTGCATTGACTCTCCGCTGCTCGTATACGTACATGGTACATATGTGTAGACGCAGTTATTGTTTCGTTTATGTAGATACATGATGATTGAATTATTGATGTGCATTCACGTCACTGCTTAGCATCGCTTAGAGCTGGCAGCACTCCTTAGTTTTGCTAATATTCGTAACAGTATAACCAATTTTTAAAAATTTGTGCATAAGTTCAGACAAGAAATAAATGTAGTAAATGAGCACGTAAATATTTTCCTGCCCTATTTTAATCAGTTTTTTGTGAATAATTTTGAACGAAAATAAAAAAGTTTTAAGTAAACGAAAACATGCCGAAGTCGGTTATTTTGTGCATTATTTTTGGTACATTGGAAAATTGTTGTTATAATTAGACGGAAAAAAGCAAGTATCACATGGGCATAAGGTATGTACATATATACAGATTTACATGTATTTTCTTGTTAAGCTATTGCATAGATTTTATCACAGGCTTGGCGACTAAATCAAAAAAACCGTAACGGATATTTGTCAAAAAAGATCCGAAAAGGTTCGTAAAGGTTCGGTGTTAGCAACAGGCCAAATAAATAAAATTGGATCTCTATCATAAACAGCGGTGGGCACCACTACATTTACACGGTTACCAAATTGAGAATGTGCATGTCGCAACGATACAAGGTGGCAGCATGGAACAGCTGATTATACCCTTTTTTTATTTGATTTGATACATCAATTTCCGGTGCCGTACGATTTTGACATTTGTCCATCGAATTTACAAAAACAAAGTACATGGAATTTTTATATATGTTTGTAGGTATGTCACCATGCTACCACCTTGTATCGTTCCGCCATGAGAATGTGTTAGTAAACACGAACGCGTAGCGAGCACGAAAGCAAAATCAATTATTTATTTAGTTTGATTTCAATGCTTGAACGGTGAATATGTGTCACACGAACTCTTTGGTACTCTGTTTTAAGCGCGCGTGCGACACTTCCTCACCGTACGACCATCGAAATCAAACTAAAATAGCTGTCGTGGATTTTCACGAAGTAGCCATTGTGCTATCGCTTATCGTATACATATATGGTCGCTTACAAGCCAACCTAATAAAGCAGCACTGCGTTTTTTTTAGCGCACGCAAACAACCGGCGTTTTTTGTTAGGGCAATAAGCATGCGTTGCGACAATGTAAAGCATGTGTGCAAACGTCAAATCTAAATGTCACGCAGAACAAAAATTGGAAATCTTGTTAGGTTTTCAAGCAGCAAATTCAATTTGAGTTGGTCTCATAGAATGACTTGCGTGCGTTTATATTAGGTTGGCTTGTTAGCAGGTGCTAAGCTCACGCCCACCCCGGATCATAAAGTTAAAGTTAAAGTTAAAGTGAATGTTAAAGTTAAAGCGAAAGTTTAAGTTAAAAATAAAGTTAAAGTTAAAGTTAAAGTGAAAGTTAAAGTTAAAGTTAAAGTTAAAGTTAAAGTTAAAGTTAAGGTTAAAGTTAAAGTTAAAGTTGAAGTTAAAATTAAAGTTACAGTTAAAGTTAAAGTTAAAGTTAAAGTTAAAATTAAAGATAAAGTTAAAGTTAAAGTTAAAAATAAAGTTAAAGTTAAAGTGAAAGTTAAAGTTAAAGTTAATGTTAAAGTTAAAGTTAAAGTTAAAGTCAAAGTTAAAGTTAAAGCGAAAGTTAAAGTTAAAAATAAAGTTAAAGTTAAAGTTAAAGTTAAACTTAAAGTTGAAGTTAAAATTAAAGTTACAGTTAAAGTTAAAGTTAAAATTAAAGTTAAAGTTAAAGTTAAATTTAAAGTTAAAAATAAAGTTAAAGTTGAAGTTAAAGTTAAAGTTAGAGTTAAAGTTAAAGTTGAAGTTAAAGTTAAAGTTAAAGTTAAAGTTAAAGTTAAAGTTAAAATTAAAGTTAAAGTTAATAAAAAAAATAAATAAATCTAAGGCGCGATAACCTCCGAAGAGATCTAAGGCCGAGCTTCTCTTCCAATTTGCGTCGTGCTCCTCTTGATTTTTCCCTACAAATTGGCCGGACGGGACCTACATGTTTTATGCCGACTCCGAACGGCATCTGAAAGGCAGATGAGTTTTCACTGAGAGCTTTTCATGGCAGAAATACAATCGGAGCGCTTGCCAGACACTGCCGAGGGGCGACCCCGCTTAGAAAAATTTTCTTCTAATTGAAAAATCTTATTTCTAAAATTTTGATGTTGCTTTGTCCGGGAGTTGAACCCAGGGCATACGGTGTGATAGGCGGAGCACGCTACCATCACACCACGGTGGCCGCCTAAGTTAAAGTTAAAGTGAATGTAAAAGTTAAAGCGAAAGTTAAAGTTAAAAATAAAGTTAAAGTTAAAATGAAAGTTAAAGTTAAAGTCAAAGTTAAAGTTAAGGTTAAAGTTAAAGTTAAAGTTAAATTTAAAGTTAAAGTTAAAGTTGAAGTTAAGTTAAAGTTAAAGTCAAAGTTAAAGTTAAGGTTAAAGTTAAAGTTAAATTTAAATTTTAAGTTAAAGTTACAGTTACAGTTAAAATTAAAGTTAAAGTTAAAGTGAATGTTAAAGTTAAAGTTAAAAATAAGGTTAAAGTTAAAGTTAAATTTAAAGTGAATTTTAAAGTTAAAGTTAAAGTTAAAAATAAAGTTGAAGTTATAGTTAAAGTGAAAGTTAAATATTAACTTCTCATTTATTCAATAAAAGTAAAAAATTTGTTTTCTTTTCGGTCACCACGCTTAAAAAGGTTAACTTGAATTAATATCAAAGACAAAACTTGAATTAATATCAAAGAAAACAAAATGTTGCATAAATATTATAATTGCATAAGTTGATAATATGCAATCGCTTTACCGCGGCAGGCCCCGAGTGCCACACGTCCTTTTTTTGTTTCCATTTTTTTAAAATGTTATTTCCGTGAATTGTGCTTTATTTGTTTTACAATAAATTTTGAATTGTTTTGTACAAATATAAAGTGTAGCTATTGTTTTTAAGGAAAAAGTCTACCAACTTCTACCTCTATTTCAACTTTTCCTCTACCACCATTCTCTGCCGTGCACTGGCTGGCTCATTGTAGATAGCGCCAAAGGGCGCCTTCAGTTTTTTCGGCTGTTTTCAAGAGCTACAATTTCCGACATGGGAACAGTAGCAATCCGGACCACCAGTCCCTACCACTCATCTTGGCCTTATACCATATGCCAGCACTGTAGCCATATGACTGCGACTTCGAACTCACACCTTCGTCGACGTCACTTTCCTAGAAGCTCTAAGTGTAGCTCCGAAGACTTTCTGGCGGATGGTTTTGTCACGCTATGGCTACACCAAAAAAAAAACACCTTGAAACATTAGGGAGTAACTATTCGGCCAAGGATGCCGCCCTCGATGTCATAAGCAGTCTGTTTGCGGGGGAAATGTGGCACCCGTGTCGTGGGGCGCGATCGCACGCAAATAAAAGAAATAGAAAAGAGAAGAATTAGTACCGATTCGTTACAATTTATTTATAAACGATAAATATTTTACAATAATTATTTATACAAGTAAAGCACTCACAAGCTTCCTGGACGTCAGGAAGTTTAATTAATTTCACAATATAAATAGCAATTCCGAGTGAATATGCCGTATTGCAGCTAGAAAGAAATTAATCGAATTACCAAATGCACTTAACACGTTCAAATGTATGCCAGTGATTAATTGCAAATAGAAAGTTAAAAATTAAAATTTAAGTGACAATGGCAAGAAGTTTAATTATACGAAATAAGTTCACTTGGCAGTTCACAATTTAGAACACAGTTTAAATTTTACGATGTACACTCGAAAAAAAGTTAGGAAACTCACCTGGGGCTAGCTGCTGACGTTCCAAAATAGAAAGAAAGATTTAAAAACGAAAAGGGTCCGCACCACCTGCCGATAGCTAACTTTCGTCGAGTTTTTCCCCTTTGAAGTTAGCGCTCGGCAGGGGTGGGCCGTTACCGGTAAATAATAATATTGCCAAAAAATGTGCATTAGGGTGGTAGCGAATATTTAGGCTGGTGGCCTAAACATGCGGGCCCCCTTGCGGCGAGCAACTCGAAAGAGCAAAAGACAAAACTGGTGAGTACGCCAGCAACCCTCCCAAGGCAGGATAAAATAAATAAATTAAAACTATGATGTATATGTATCGTTGGATCGTAAGGACGATCTCCGGCGCACATCCGTGCTCGAAGTAATGCAGCCTCGCTGAACTGTGGATGAAAAGAAAAGCGTTAGTATTCAAGTACGTGGGGTTGCTTGGTTTAAAGTGCACCTTGTGGTATAGTTTAAGGTTTTATAGTGGGTGGGCTCCGGACACGACGAGGCCGAATATTGTGGCTTGGGTGAGGAGCCCGCCGACAGTCGACGCGGGTGTGCTGCCGACCATAATACTGGCGTAGACGTCGGCGCCCAAAGTGAGCAACACTGGCGACGATCGGTAAAACGTCGGATCGGCCAGCTTCATGAACTGGAATGGGGCCGCTACCGACGGGTCCAGATTTGCCGTGGGGTTTAACCTGGCATAGTTTGCTATTACGGTGGCTTGGGTCGTGATCTTTCCCGCTACCCCATACTTCCCTCGAAGAACGATGGTGCACCTCGAAAGACGTGCGGTATTGTTACGCTCCAGGTGTAGATCCTTGCACAAATTGGCATCGATATGGCTGGTGGGAACGCAGGCATCTAACAGGGCGCGGACCAGGTGTAAACGGCCTCCTGCCTCAATTCGGACTATGGCTGTCGGCGCGATGGCGATCAATGCTCGAGTTATAGTCGGTTCCGCTAAATTGTCCCGGAGTCGACCACTTCGGAAGCCGGCTGGGGTTGTTGTTTGGCGCGCGAGGGTGGTTGTGGTATCCTCCTTGCATGGTTGATACGGGGCCGCCTTGCCAGTGGAGCGTCGGGTCGAGCGGAACGGAAGCGGCTCCGCACCGCCCCGGCGCCTACTGGCATTGCGGTGCAATGGGCGGAAAGGACGGGTCTCCGCGCCATCCCCGTGATATATGTGTCTCTGATTGCTTTTCTGCTTCTCATGCTGAAGCAGTGGTCGGAAGGATCGTGCTTCTCCACTGGCCGTTGGGGCGATGGCTAAGGCGGCTGCACTTCTCGTAAACTCTTCCATCTCCTTCTCCTCCTCTTCTACCTGTTGGGCCCACGATCGTGTGTCCTCGGTGATGATGATCGATAGCACCTCGTCGCTTTCGTCGCCGTCGCGCTCTTCGCAAGGGATCGGGCGTGGCCGTGCTTGCTCGTCCTCCATGTGAAGCGTAGTGTGGTGTGGTAACGGTCGTTGCTAGGGCATATCTCTAACCGATGGAACGGCGATAGGCAATCGGGGCAGTGCCGGTGTATAAGGACGGCCCGGAGGTGTTCTTCTGCCGACATTCCCCTGTACCGCGGGCATAGTCGTATGCCGTGGTTCTTCTGGCACAACCGGCAGGAGACGGTGAAGGAGTCAACGCGTTGCTCCGTCTTGTTGCGCTTGACCGAGAAACCCGTCATTCTGGAACGGGAACTTGTTATTATTTGTTTTGCATTTTAAGGGAGTTGGGTGGCGTATGGGCGGAGAGTAGAAGCTTAATTGGTCGAGCTTGTGGTTGGCGTACTCGGGTTAAGGGTTTATTTGGGATGAATAATCTGGTTAAGTTATTCTGCCGATGTAGTGACGTGTAGTGGTTGAACCCACTGTTAGGTTTAGTAAACTTTGATTGACATACACCTAAAATGACCTTTCGTTTTGAAATTAGTTTCATCAGAATGAAAATGCTGATATTGAAAGCCACCAATAGTAAGATTAAGAATTGTGAAATATAGACTTAGGGAAAAGTATATTTTTTGGTGTTTGCCTAAGGCAGGCAATACGCGATATACGGTATATCACGGTAAACCCGTGTGTTGCCACGGCTCCTTGTAATTGCCCTACAAAAATTTGGTCACAAAACTTACCCACGCCCATGCAAATGTGACTATGAATATAACCTATGAATGACTGTAAAATGACTAGTCAAATAACTTCGTGCAGATAAAATGTGCGACAGATGTAAAGAGGCCTTTATTCGCTGTCTGGGAACACTCTTTGTGTTGATTTGGGCCATGTTGTGTGAGAATCACAAATTGTGGTGTGTTTGTTGATTTCAACACAACCCTGGCAGGGATAGCCTACACTATCGAGTGTGGTAACTTGTAGAGCTGTCAGCTGATAACTCTTCCACTCACTGGAATGAGGCAGTTGTGCGGTGCTGCCAATTTGGCAGCGTAATGAGACATAATGGTCATGTCATGAAAGTATTTAGGGACAGCTCGCGTCTGAGTCCTGACGCGACATTAAATTTATAGCTGTTCTAAAAAGTTTAATTCCACCCTTGTTTGTAGTATCGAAAGCATAGATGACACTACTTTATTCCTGCTGGGATTTCAAGCTAAAAAGGGACTGACGAAAGTCTGTCGGAACTTCAAGACACAAAAAAAAACAATTTCTGTCATGAAAGCGAGACCACCATTGAGTGTGCCATGTTTTTGTTTATGTTTTACATTTTAATTTTGCACTACCCTTTTTAACAATGAAAGCAATGCAAATAAACCGCGAGAATTATTTTGGTCTCGAGTGGTTTCACCTTTTGTTTTCACAAGAAAGTTGGTTTTGATTGTGTGTCTGTGCACCAAATTGTCAAACTACAAACTTTTCTCAAAAAAAGAAAAGAGAAGAAAAAAGACTGCCGAATGTCAAAAAAAACTATCGACATACAACCTGGCGCGTGTGTTTTCAGTGAAACCAGGCTGTATCTTCAGGGTTTTCGTTAGTTGATTTTTTGTTCGGTTACTAACACTCGAGTTTGTTGGATCCCGCGGATCCAACTTGTGATCTCATGGGGTCGCGCGCAATGTGTTTACGGCATAAGAAGAGACAAAAGCAAATGTTATCGAGTGGCAACCTTGATTCATTCATTCAAAATGTCATTCATTCATGGAAATGAGTATAGATACATTTTGAATGAATTTTCACTATGGAGAATGGGTAAGTATGCAGGTATCGTTCCTTTTTTTATAATTTTATAAATTTATTTTATTCTTTTATTTCATTTCAGGTACTCTTTTTTATCATTTTAGATACAGATTAATGAAAAGTTGGATACCATGAAAGCGATTGCGTGGGCCTTCCAAACTTCTTCAGTTATGGCAAACACAGAGTCAGCAATGACATATCTGGACATCCCAGACAAGTCGGAAAGCGGCAAAACTATTAATTAATTGGAATACGAGGTTTACTCATTGCGGACCCAACCCCTGTTCCACATTGCGGATTAACCTCTTCATCATCATCATCCTCTTACGACTCCGCCGGCGATTCAGTCGCTGAAGAAAGTAGTAGCACTAGTAGCGAAGAAGAGGAATTGACTTCTGAGAATTTTGCTGCTATTGAGATGATGAAGCTCCAACAAATCTTAGTTTTGCAAAACAAAAGTGATTTGGTAAACGAGAGCCAAGCTAAAGAGCAATACGAGGAGATAACGAATTTTGCAGGGCACAAATGGAAATGGACCACTTTCAAGCAAACATGCGTTAAAAATAGTCTCAATATTAGCTGAATGGGGTTCAATGCATCGTGCAAAAAATCAATTACTTTGAAAATGATGCACGCTTCTTGCGCATCTGTCGTGTTTTAGGGCGTACAGGGGCAAATAGAGCTGGTGCTGCGACCAATGACACAAATAACTCGAAGCGTATATCCGGGTTTCGCACAGATGACCTCAATACTGTGCTGGGGGTTGCTGGAGATGACGAAGCAGCTAAGTTAATTGCTAGCATAAGTTCGCCACAAATGGTAAAAGTGATGAGCACTTTGGCGCAACGTAAAACGACGTAGCACAACACTTGCGCTCGCTTGCCTTCAATATAGGTAGTACAACAGATCAGCTGGATTTAAAGCAGTGTGCTGATGTATTATATGCAATGAGCACCTTAAACGTTCAGGATTCTGTGCTGGCAGCGAAAGTTTGTGCTGATATACAAGCGGTGCTAAATAAAAACTCTGAAAGGTCTGCATTCTCAGCTGTTGAATCGTAGGCAAGTTTGTTTACTTTTTTACTAAATAACATTTAATTTTAAAAATGTTAAAAAAGGATACTAGTCCTTTTGCCATCTTGGGGCTGAGGCCATGACTAACAAAGCAGTTAAAAAATTGGGCCTCAAACTGCAACTGCCATACAACAAAATTGTATTCCAGTCATACTTGAGGGTAGAGACTGCATTGGAGCAGCCAAAACGGGAGCTGGTAAAACATTCGCATTTGCATTACCCATACTTGAAAAACTTAGCGAAGAACCGACAAGTCATTTCGCACTAGTGCTTACACCGACGCATGAACTTGCTTATCCGATTTCGGAACAATTTCTTGTTGCCGGTCAACCGATGGGGGTGCGCGTCTGCGTCGTATCTGGAGGTACTGATCAAATGATCGAAAGCCGTAAACTTATGCAACGTCCTCACATTGTAGTTGCAATGCCAGGGCGGTTAGCAGATCACCTAACTGGTTGTGATCCATGTTCGTTTGATAATCTCAAGTATTTAGTAGTGGATGAAGCAGATCGTATGTTAAATGGTGATTTTGATGAAAGATTGGCAATAATTGAACGCTGTCTGCCAAAAGAGAGGCAAAATGTATTCTTCTCGGCGACAATGAAGGATTTCATTAAGGAATCTAGTATATTTCCCATAGCAAAAGATTGCTTTGAATGGTCAGATGATTCTACAGTAGCAACAGTGGAAACACTTGACCAGCGTTATTTGTTGTGCGCAGATTATGATCGTGATATGGTATTAATGGAGGCGTTGCGCAAATTTCGGGAAGAGTACGACAATGCAAATGTTATAATTTTCACTATTACAAAGAAGTACTGTCAGCTCCTCTCTCTGACTCTTAATAATATGGGCCTTGAGAATACTTGCTTACATGGTTTTATGCGACAAAAGGAACGTGTTGCCTCATTAAATCGTTTTAAATCCAATCATGTGCGTACTCTCATCGCCACAGATGTAGCTGCACGTGGTTTGGATATACCTAGTGTACAATTAGTTATGAATCATCGCCTACCACGTACACCCAAAGAATATATACATCGTGTTGGTCGCACTGCACGTGCAGGGCGCAAAGGAATTGCGATTTCTATTTTTAGATTTCGATTTCCACATGACCTGGAATTACTGGGAGAAATTGAAGCAGCAATTAATGCGAAATTAACAGAGCATCCAATCGATCAACGCATGGTGGAGCGCATTTTTATGCAAGTAAATGTAACACGCCATGAATCCGAAATAAAATTAGATAACAATGATTTCAATGAACGTGCGCAAAATTATAGGCGCAAGCAGTGGATATTAGAGGGTAAAGATCCAGACGCAATGGAGCAAGCTTTTCTCAAAAAGCAACGAGATAAAATACGTGCAGCTCGTCAATTACGAAAGCAGCGTCAAAAGGAATGGGCCGAGAAGGAGCCAGAATTAATACAAGATGACCGATTTAAAAGTGTGGATGCTTTGCGATTCAAGCGTAAAAAATCAAAACCATTTAAGAACAGCGAAGCTGATAAGGCTGCAAGCAAAGGCAAACAGCACAAATTAGCTGCTAAATCAAAGGTGATTAACAAAAGCAGATTGAGTGAGAACTCTTGAGCTGAAATTAAATGCGACAAATTAGCATTAAAATAGTCAAAAAGAAATTAATTTTAATAATTCTTTGAACATAGTTATTATAAATGCCCGTTTCAGGCAAGCGTTCCCGAAGAGAAGGAATACCCTACAATTAGTGGCCTGAATAAAACGTTGAAAGGTATGCTGTTGTCGGATCCATTTTAACTAGTTTGGGCATAATGAGGTATCGAGATTTGGATATAATGGAAGCGCTTACGCAATGGACAGCAAATCTTTGGTGGTCAAACTATACAGCCTATATTGGACAGCAATCCGTTGATTGGAATCAATTTATGATGGTAAGTAGGCAGTAACGCTAAATCACCTTAATTTCAAATCTGTTAATTTAAAGGTGAAACAACGTTTAACAAAAACAGCTGCTTCAAATGCTACTACAGCCAAAAAACCACAGGAACCTGCAGAACCTGCGCACACCTAACGGAGGATGGCAGAACCTGCGCAAAAATAACGGAGTTGGATACGCAAACAGATTTAAAAGGTATGATGTTAAACGATACTACCTTACGGTAATAAATATTAGATGTTTTAAGACGAAATTGTGATTATTGATTTACTGGTATGCTGTGGCAGATAGTGGATCTGCAGTAGGGTTCTGTTCGCTAGATAGGGGGCACAGTTTACCCAAAGGTTACCGTGTTGAGCTCAAACACGCTGACAGGGTCCTCTGCTTTGAGTCGAAAAACTATTCTTTGGTACTGGGTTTTATTTTCCTTTACCCAAATTTGCCTGTACATCTTCTCAATGTCGCTGTTGAAGACGTACTTGTAGAATCTCCATCGGAGGAGTAGTATTGTTAAGTCAGATTGAAGTACTGGGCCGGTGTGTAGCACATCGTTCAGGCTTGTGCCATTGGATGTCGGGCACGACGCGTTGAATACGACCCTTACTTTAGTCGTTGTACTTTCCTCTTTGATAACCGCATGATGCGGCAAAGAAGTAGCAATCAGATGATTGTGGTGGTACTACGGTGTGCACCTTAGACATGTGCCCTAACGTGACGTATTCTGTCAGTACCCTATTGTATTCCGTCTTTAGGGCCGGTGTCTTGGCTAAGCGCGTCTCGTTCCAATAGAACTGAGAGCAGACGCTCTTGAGAGATGGGCCCAAACAGACGGTTTTTGGGAAGCTTTGTTTGAATGGAAGGGCAACGGTATATCTTCCATCTGAATTCCTTTCCGTTGTGTTTTTATATAGTGCCTCGCAATAGGCATTATCTTCGGTCAATGCCTTTTTTGTAGGTACGTTTGCAAGTTCCCAGAAAGCGGCTAGCTGCTTGTCTAGGCTAATTTCATTGAAAAAGGATTCTCGTGTATTGGTTGGGTGAGGTGCATCTGCACGACCGGTTAAAATCCAACCGAAGACGGTTTCTTGGGCGAGAAGCGTATTTAGAACGTTCTTCCGTATACCGTTTAGTATGATCTGGGGATAAATATCGCCGCCAAGTATGAGGCCGACTGGTTCATTAATGAAGAACCTCTTATCCGCCAGAATCAGATCAGGGAACGCTTGCCGAGTCGTAGCGCTCACTTGGCAAGTCGGAAGGTCACCTGTTAATTGAGGCAGGACTAGGGCCACTGTATTGATGCTTACTAATGGATCTGTAAGCGAACCTAGCGTCATCGCACATGATTCCTTTACCTGTGCAGATGGTGTATTATTTATTCCTGACACCTGCACATGCAAACGTTTGGATGGAAGGTTTATTCGCTTTTTTAGTCATTCTGTTATGAAATAGCATTCGGACCCAGAGTCTATCAGCGCTCTGGCGGAAAATTTCACTCCGTTGTAGATTATATTAACCCGCGCTGTTCCTAATAACACCCCTTTTGTTGTGTTAGCATCACACGAAGAGACGTTATTAGAATTATCTTGTCTTTCTTTAGACTCCATCCTTGCCCTAGCCTATTGTGAGGTTGAGGGTGTATTGTCGGTGGTGTTTTGAGTCCACATTTGAGGAGTTGTCTTTGGTTGTGCTGTCGGAAGATGGAGCAAGGTGTTGTGCCTTGCGTGGCACGTGCTGCAATTAAATTGGCTAGTGCATCGTGTCACGGTGTGTCCACCCGATAGACAATTCAGACAGTAACTATTGTTTTTGACAAATTCGATTTTTCCTGACGTGGACAACCTACGGAATTTTTTGGCAATTTCGTAATTTGTGCTCCGTACTGTTGCACATCTTACATGCCAACTTTGGTACGCTGGCTTGGTAAACCCCGAGTTTAGTAGAATTTTCCCTAGAATTCGAATTCTGACTTTTGGGTGTTTTTGTCGTTTTATTACCCCTAAGATCGGAGACCTTCTCTAATGTCTGGAAGCGATTGGACAGGAATTTGTCCATATCCTCCCATTTCGGAATATCTGTTTTTCGTTCTACGGTCTGCTCCCAAAGAGCCAGTGTAGATTCAGGGAGTTTTGTGAAGCATAAGTAAGTTATAATTGCATCCCAATTTGTGATGTCAATATTATGACATTGTAGCGCAGAGATGCAATTGTTTATCTCCCGTTGCAATTTTTTGATTGAAGTTCCACACTCCTGCTCGACTGCCGTCAGATTAAATAAAAGTTTTAATTGTGTGTTGACGAGGATACGTTTATTTTCGTACCTGTCGCTAAGATTCTTCCAGGCGGTTGCAAAACCCTCGTTTGTTAACGAGCACCTGCCCACTATTTCTTTTGCCTCCCCTTGCGTTTTTTGTTTCAAATAGTATAATTTCTCGACATCTTTCAGATCGGTATTGTGGATGTATATCGCTGTGAACATATCTCTAAAAGCTGGCCAGGAGAGGTAGTCGCCTTTAAATACATCGGTGTCACACGGCGGCAGCCGCATTTTATGTCCACGGCGCGAGGAGTCTTCATCCTTTGCTTCATCTTTCGCCGGCTGTGGGGTGATAGCTTCGGCTTCAGCCGCCACAGCAGACATGCATTGTAGGTAGCATGCGAAGCAACTTTTGTTCTTTCTTCTTAACGAGCTGAGGTCCTCGTTGGACAGCTCAGGATTGCCCAGAAGACTTTCATATGTGGACTTGGTCTTCTTCCATAGTGCCCTTAGCTCCTCTTGCAGTAGTGCAAGGGTGTGCTTGTTCCGGGATTCGGCCGGGGCAGAGTTGAAGTCTTGTTCAAACTCCACTATGGAATCAGCCAATCTAATATATGTCTCCATTGCTTTAATTAATCTGAATATTTTGTTTCTTTGAAGGTGTCGAGCTTGGAGGTAAACGACTTAGTGGCGTTGGTGTAATGGCAACCACAGCAAAAATTATCAATGTGTTTTGTTTTTTTTTTTTTTTGAACGTAGTCCAGCTATCACTCCTGCTGTGATTGTGCTGCATAAGTGAAATCTTTAAAATACACGGATTGAAACTCAGATCTGATTGTATGTGTTAACACAGAAAGCAATCTTATGTGAATAGTGATAAGCAAAAATTTAATCAAATGTAAATTTTGCCGTGTATGTAATGTGGCCAGTGATATGAACCACTTATAGAAATCCTCACGAGGATTGTGCAAGCCACAGATAGAAATCCTGACGAGGATTTAATGTGTATACAGTGATATGGAAATAAACACACATAGAAATCCTGACGAGGATTTAGTGTGTATAAAGTGTGGCTGAGCTCAGGCCAAGGGGGTCACTGCTGGCGGACAGTGAACGGCCTATTAATTAGGTTAGCTGCGAATATCAAATAAGCAGCCCTCGACCAAGAGCGGCTGGTGAGGAGGGTTTGGCTTAAAAGGCCTAAAGCACCCTGAGAACCTCCAGTGACAGGGCGAGTAGATGCCGCCCTGAATTAAGCATCCACAGCCTAGTGCGGGGTTGCTTCGAGGGAATACCTACCCAAGATAGGGAGGCAACTATACGACGTAGGATACACACTCAGGAAGGTAAAAAGGTAAATTATTTGTAAATTTAAGGTGATTGTCACATTAAGACTGAGCCCAGTAAGGTCTTAATTAAGGTATACTGGAATCAACGACTCGGATATGTTTGTTAAGGGCTGGCGAATGTGGCATTCGGAAATCTCAGTACACGGCTTGACACACCGTCGAAATGACTTTCCGGTTAATGTCCCATTCGTCTCCGTCCCGTTAAAACCTTGGCAGGCCTTGGGGTACGTTCAAAGTCCGTCATCATTAAGTTGGTGGTGCAGGTTCGGTTGAGATCCTCCCGATTAATACTGATCTGGCTCTGAACGCAGTCTTCATGAGGGACTGCGTCAACCTTCACGTGGCCTCCCTGCCTTCGCATAGATAACCACGGGATCTATATAGGTAACTGCACACTCGGACCAAGATAGCGGCCTCAAGTGGGGACCCAATTAAATAAATGATGAGCAACAACAATACTAAAATAAAAAACCAAACACAGGAGAATGAAATGGCGTTCAATCCATTTGTAGGAAGGAAGCTAGCTCGCTCTCCCGAAGGGCGTGGCCCATCGGCTGGGGGCCTTAACATTTCGTCGCAAGTGGTAACGAAACCCAAAAGAGCGGAGGCCGAAAGCAAGCAAGGAGCGTTGTCGCCGGGTGCTACACCGAAGCTTTGCAAAAAGAACTCCGACAGCAAGGCTCAAACGGGCACACCATTATTAAGTGAGCTAATTAAGCAGGCGTCAGCTGCGTTAAATCAGCAAAACCCCCCTGGAGAGAAAAAGATGACCAAGCTAGGCAGGGCGATTGAGGACTTGATGCAGTTCTTCATAGGGCGTAATAATATACACGCGGAAATCAAGCGCTTGGCCTCCGTAATAAAAGTGCTGTACATCGAGTCGGCCCTAGAGGTAAAGAATTTAGAACATAAATTGCGTGCAAGCGAATGCGCCAAGGATAGAAGTCCATCACCCCCAGGAAAGCGACCGAGGAACAATTCGTACTCGACCAAGGAGAACAACGTGGTAAAACCCACTACTACTCTAAAAGATGTCTGACCAGGGCACGTAGGTGGACACAAACGACGGCAAGAAACGCAAGAGAAGACGGAGCGGAAAGAGGAAACTGCAGCCCAAAAGACGGGAGAGTGGCAGTTAGCCAAAAAGAAGAGCAAGAAAAAATCACTTAAGGCTAGGCCGGATGCAATCATCATTTCCAAGGCGGGGGATGCGACGTACGCCGACATATTGCGTAAAGTGAGAAGATGCGACGAATTAAAATCCCTGGGTGATGACGCCAAAACGATTAGAAGAACGGCGAAAGGAGAGCTGTTACTAGAGCTGAAAAAATCGCAAGATGGGAAAACAAGCGGGTACCAAGCAGAAATTGAAGCGGTACTAAAGGACTCGGCTAAAGTTATAACAAAGTCCCAAATGATCACGCTACAGTGCAGAGATCTCGATGAGATTACTACGCCCGAGGAGATTTGCAACGCCCTCCACCAGCAATGCAACATCAAACTTCCAGATGTGGCTGCCATAAAAAGCATACGCACAGGGTACAGTGGCACGAAGTCGGCACTTATAAGCCTTACAGCGGATGATGCCAAGGCGGTTCTTAATAAGCAAAGAATCCGGGTAGGATGGGTTTCCTGCCGAATTAGAGAGCTCAAGCAAGAAAAACGCTGTTATAGGTGCTGGGGCTACGGGCATATAGCTCAGAAATGTAAGGAGACTGTAGATAGGTCTAGCCTATGCAGGAAATGCGGCCAGGAAGGTCATAAGGCTGCAAGTTGCGAAAATGCACCGAAATGCGCGCTATGTGGGGGACAACATTCAGCAGGCAGTTTTAAATGCCCACAACGAGAGGGCAGCAAAATGACTGTCTCATGAGGGTATTGCAGCTCAATTTAAACCATTGCGAGGCAGCCCAAGAGCTATTATCCCAAACAGTCTATGAAGGAGGATATGACATAGTGGTACTCTCTGAACAATACAAAAATCGCCAGGAGCAGGGTTGGCTCTCAGATTCAGCAGGGAAAGCCTCAATTTGGGCACCAGGGAAATTTCTCCCACAGGAAATTATGACGCCACCGGTAGCAGGATTCACGTGGGCAAAAATCAACGGTATATACGTCTTCAGTTGCTATGCCCCTCCGAGCATGACCATCGCCGAGTTCGAAGACATGATATACGGGATCACCATTGAAGCACGAGGTAAACACCCGCTTTTAGTGTTTGGAGACTTCAATGCATGGTCATCTGTGTGGGGAAGTAGACGAACCAACGAAAGAGGGAGAGTTCTCCTCGAAAGTCTTACTTCTTTGAGGCTAGAACTCCTAAATGAACCAGGGATATATACCTTCGATACAGGTACTAGACGATCCATTATAGATCTCACCTTCGCTAGCAGCGAAATAGCAAGACGAGCAAAATGGTCCATAAGCAACGTCTACACACACAGCGACCATAAAGCTATTAGCGTAGAGCTGCTCGAAACTCCACGAACGGTAGCAGCAAGACATCGACAAAGTAGGAAATGGAAACAGCACCTTTTCGACCCACAAATATTTGACATTATCTGGAAGGACGCCATAGTACGAGAATCGCATGCGGAAGACCAGTCGGTTGAAATCACTAAGTTGCTATGTATGGCATGTGATGCTGCCATGCCCAGAAGTCGCGGAAAAGCACAGCGCACTCCGGTATATTGGTGGAATGACGAAATTGCGGAAGAGCGTAGAAAATGCCACAAAGCACGAAGAATAGCGCAGAGGGCACGCTCATCACCACGATATGCAGAGCTACACAGCACCTATGTCGCACAAAGAAAGGCACTTAAAAATGCCATAAAAAAGAGCAAGAAGTTATGCTTTAGGGAACTGCTGGATAATGTCGACCTAGATCCTTGGGGATCAGCCTACAGAACTGTGATGGCCAAAGTTAAAGGACCGATATCACAGCAACCTACGTGCCCGATACTGATGAATATTATTGTTGAAACACTTTTCCCGGCGCAAGATCGCTGGACTTATCCAAGCGAGGATCTAGAAAGTACGGAAATTCCGCAAATTACAGAGCAAGAGGTGCTGGACGCTGCAAAAAGAGTTGCTGATAACAAATCCCCAGGACCCGACGAAGTACCAAACATAGCCCTTAAAGCCGCGATTACATTATTTACTGATCTTTTTAATGCCTGTATGCAAGAAGGCGTGTTCCCTCGCCCGTGGAAACGACAAAGACTTGTCTTATTGCTGAAACGTGGTAAACAGCCGGACCAACCATCCTCATATAGGCCACTTTGTATGCTGGATTCCCTAGGGAAGATTTTCGAGCGTATAATTAGTGAGCGCCTACAGCTGACTCTAGAAAGACCAGGTGGCTTATCGAATAGTCAATATGGATTTCGCAAATCAAGATCCACCGTAGATGCAATACAAACAGTCGTCAATATAGCTAGAGAAGCTATCTCTGGAGGCCAAAATAAAAGGAAGTTCTGTGCACTGATTATGTTGGACATCAAGAATGCTTTTAACACTGCGAACTGGATGCAGATAATGGCAGCGCTGCAAAGCTTCGGCACTCCAGCTTACTTACGCAGAATTATAGGTAGCTATCTTAAAGACAGAGTACTTCTTTTTGACACGGATCAAGGAGCTAAAGAGTACAAAATCACAGGAGGCGTTCCACAGGGATCTGTTCTCGGTCCAACGCTTTGGAATGTAATGTATGACGGGGTGCTAAAGATTGATCTACCAGAAAACACGCAAATTGTGGGATATGCTGATGATATTGCAGTGGTAGTAGTGGCCAAGAAACTGGACCTGCTTCAAGCATTATGTAATGACGCCGTAGCAAGAATAAAGGAATGGCTGACCAATACAAGACTGGAGTTGGCTAGCCAAAAGACGGAAGTGGTATTAGTAAGCTCCAAACGGTCGGCGAACGAGTTAGTCTTAACTGTCGGGGATCATCAAATCACCTCAAAGGATTCCTTAAAATACTTAGGAGTGCACATTGACTCTAAGTTAACTTTCAAAGAGCACTTCAGAGCGGTGGGGGAGAAAATTACCAAAGTTAATGGATCACTTATGCGAATAATGCCTAACATTGGTGGTCCGAGCGAAGCTATACGTCAGCTATTGTCCACAGTAACCAGCTCAATAATACTATACGCAGCACCAGTGTGGTATGGATCTAAACAGACCCATCAAAAATATATATTAGCAGCGTACCGACTTGCTTCTTTAAGAATAGCAAGTGCTTATCGGACGGTGTCCGACGACGCGATCCTGGTTCTAACCCGGAAAATCCCAGTGGACTTACTGGCAAGCGAAATGGCCGATCTGTATAACACTAATATCGAGCGACCATCTGAAGAAGACAAGAAAAGAGCAAGGACACAAACAATAGCTAAGTGGCATGAACGGTGGGAGGCCTCGAGTAAAGGGCGTTGGACTTTCACACTAGTTTGGAACGTAGCTCAATGGAATGAGCGGAAGCACGGCGAACTGAACTACCATCTCACACAAATAATGAGTGGACATGGCGGTTTCAAAGAGTATTTATGGAAGCGTAGGATAGAGGAAGATCCTCATTGCCCAATGTGTACCACAGAGTTAGAAAACGCAGAACACGTCATGTTCTACTGCCCCCGTTTCCAAGAAGAAAGACTCACCTTGCATGGAGTCTTTGGGGAGGAACCTACCACGAGAAATTTAGTTTCACATATGTGCAGCAGGAAAGAATGCTGGACTGCAGTGAGCAAAATGGCATTTATAGTAATGACACGCCTGATGGATGCTGAGAGGGAGCGCAGAGAAATGCGCATGCGAAGCAGTGGTGATTAAATGGACACTCAGAGCAAATAGCGGGAGCCTGGACGCAGGGACAACAGTAGGTTCTTAAAAAATGAGAAATATGGAACGCCACCCTGAAGTAATGCGAAAGTGGTGCCGGGGTGGGCGACGGTTCCAGAACGGGGCTGTTTTTTAGTCTACGGACACACGGTTGCTGCGACGGCAATTATGGTGCATTAGGCATTTTTCAGCCTCCCCGCAAAAAAAAAAAAAAAAAAAAGTGTGTATAAAGTGATATAAATATAGTGATATGCAGCACAGATAGAACTCCTGAAAGCTTCTAGTGTGTACAAAGTGACAGCAAACACAGATAGAAATCCTGACGAGGATTTAATGTATCTACAGTGATGTGCAATGCAGAGAAGAGAATTCGTCTGCAAATATTTAATGTGTCTAAACGGGTGTGTTGGACACAGATAGAAATATTCTCTAAAAAATTTGGCGTGTTTAAAAAAATTAAACGCAGATGGTAATCCCAAAGTGGATATAATGTGTAATATTTGAACCACAGATAGAAATCCCGACGAGGATTTAATGTGTACACAAGTGAAAGTGAAACACAAATAGAAATCCTGACGAGGATTTAATGTGTATACAAAAAGGTGTTATGTGAACGTTGATGAGTATCGCCGAGTAGCCAACCAGGGTATCTTTCCCAATATAAATAAGAAAATAAATGTGTTTATCCAACTTAATGTGGACAACTGCACTTTTAATTATTTATTATAAAAACGCTGAAAACATACAGCTATATAATATAAAAACGATCAGTATAAAATTGTGTTTGTGACCAATTGTGATGAGCCACTAGCCACCCAACGTAGTGATACTTTTTTGGCTTTTGGTAATATTTCAGCTCGCAAACTGATTACTAAAGTGAATTCTGTGATAGACAAGCTAAGGCTATCAACCAAGTGAAAATATGGTTCCTGACTAGGAAGTTTTGTCAACGTCTGTGACGACGAGGGGTACAATACAGTGCAGTGATGAATGTGAAAAAAAAACTAAAAAAAAATCACTGACTGTCTGCCTTGAGCGGTGTCGAGTAACCCTTACCACTGGTGGGGGGAATTACCCGATCGTCAAAAGGCGATTGGTGTGTTTAAAACCACGAAATCAAACAATTTCGCTTGCTTTGCCTTTTTGTCTATCACGGAATGCACCTTCCGTACGTAAAACCACGTAAATAAAAAAAAAATTTTGTGCAACCAAGCAACCACGTACCTTGTGTTTTTAGTTGATTGATGTGATAAATGGACTGTATGCGATAATAATGGACTGTATGTGATGTAGATGATGTGATGAACTGAGTAATGTGATGATGTGATGTGATTCTAATGGATGCGATATATTATAATAATTTGATTGTGATGTTGTGTGATGAAGCTAATGGACTGTATGATATAATGGCTTGTATGTGATGCTGGATGGATGTGATGATTTTAATGTATGTGATATCGAAGATGATTTTATTCGTTTTAGCTGTCTGATGTGATGATTTGTGGCTGTATGTGTGCTCGCTTGTTTTGTGTTTTCGCTGGTTTTATGTTTATAGTACCTCTTCAAACTTTTATAATTTATCCAAAATGTGAATTTCCAATAAGAATTTAAAAAAAAAGGTGCTGATTTTGCTTCTCTCGGCGCGTAAGGACCAATGTTTGCGGGGGAAATGTGGCACCCGTGTCGTTGGGCGCGATCGCACGCAAATAAAAGAAATAGAAAAGAGAAGAATTAGTACCCATTCGTTACAATTTATTTATAAACGATAAATATTTTACAATAATTATTTATACAAGTGAAGCACTCACAAACTTCCTGGACGTCAGGAAGTTTAATTAATTTCACAAAAAATTTTTTTTTTTTTTTTTTATAAATAGCAATTCCGAGTGAATATGCCGTAGTGCAGTTAGAAAGAAATTAATCGAATTACCAAATGCACTTAACACGTTCAAATGTATGCCAGTAATTAATTGCAAATAGAAAGTTAAAAATTAAAATTTAAGTGACAATGGCAAGAAGTTTAATTATACGAAATAAGTTCACTTGGCAGTTCACAATTTAGAACACAGTTTAAATTTTACGATGTACACTCGAAAAAAAGTTAGGAAACTCACCTGGGGCTAGCTGCTGGCTCGTTGACGTTCCAAAATAGAAAGAAAGATTTAAAAACGAAAAGGGTCCGCACCACCTGCCGATAGCTTACTTTCGTCGAGTTTTTTCCCTTTGAAGTTAGCGCTCGGCAGGGGTGGGCCGTTACCGGTAAATAATAATATTGCCAAAAAATGTGCATTAGGGTGGTAGCGAATATTTAGGCTGGTGGCCTAAACACAATCTAAGTGGATATCATTGGGTAACACATGGGTGAAAATCGTATAATCCTTGGCGCATCTATGTACATAATTTAAACTTTACAAGGACCGTGGATAAAAGTTTTAAAGTGTAGATCAAAATTTGCAGACGTTTGCGTTCGATACATTGACCTCAATGTTGTTGTTGTTGTTGTAGCGATAAGGACACTCCCTGAAGGCCTTGGGGAGTGTTATCGATGTTAACGGTCCTTTCCCGGATGCAGATCCGGTACGTGCAGGTACGAAGCCCGACCATCTTGGGAACGACCATGACCATGACCACATGCGACCTTCTAGGCCATCCCGCCCTTCCACCCCTTAGATCCATGAGGAGCTCGGGGTCGCCAAGGCCTCGGATGTTAATAAAACAGGATTCGCCACGGATAGGTGAGGCTGACAGTTGGGTTTGGAGAAGGTATATATTGCGCTGGCAACCTGAAAAGGTTGCGCTACACAACCCCTTGAATCTATTTGGAATTATAGTCGTCTCTTACGACAGGCATACCTGCCGCGGATATATTCTAACCCCTAACCCGCTGGGGGGACCTCAATAGTCCTCGTTTCCGGCCTTATGTTATAAGAGATCATTATGAAGGCGGTCTTCAGTTTTCAGACTAGTTCGACTATCCCTTACGTTAGGGTAGTAGAACACCCGGTAATTTGTCTGACTGACTTGAGAAAGCTTTTTCTTCACCACTTTGGGTGTTCTTGCGAAGTTTTTATCTGAAAAATTATGCGAAGTGAGGATTTAAATTTATTATAAAACTTATCTTTGTTTTGGTAAATTTGGCGATGCGGAATCCATGTTAAGCAGGCATTGAAATCGCCTGTTTTCTCAAATAAATTTTGAACGGTTAGATATAGTTAAATTTCGCAGTGATGCGCATTCCTTGATACCCTGTTCGACCATATCGGACCTATTTTCGAGATGAACAATAAATGGCCCAGACAGTCTTAGAAGAGTAGAGAATATAGTAACGCGCCGAATGCAGCCGAGCAGATATTTTTTACATTCGCAAATCGGCGGCGGCAGCGGCGTTTATCGGTGGCTTATATCTCAATTGCCAAAACAGCCGGTTCCATGTACCGGGGCGAATAGTGAATTTTCCCGGCCAAGGAATCTTATTTCAGTGTAACCCCATTAAAATTCTGCGTCCCTCCCACAAATTGTCATCCTCACAGCAGATCCTTGCAGCGGGACTGCGCCATACTATCCTGCTCCCTGAAGGTATCGAACCCAATCCGGATCCTTCACCTAACCCCGGCCCTGAGAAATGGTTTTGCTGCGTTTGCCGGAATAATCTTCTTAGGACGGTCACACTCTTGTCTGTGTGTGACGTGCAAGGGATGGTTGCATCGGACAGGTTGTTCTGGGGCTCCTTGCCCAAGGCCGTCCCGTAGTCTGCGCTTTAGCGCCCCGCCACAACTTTCCAGCAGCCCTTCTGCTCAGCAAGCAACAACAAGTACCCGCTGCTGCTCGCGCCCTACGGCGCCACAAGCTCATACGGCCTCTCCCACTCATAATAACAATCTCCGTAGTAAAGTCGGTAGCAATGCCGATCATCAGCTCCCGCCCCCGGCTTCTTCTCCCCTTCTTTCCGGCAGCAATCGCGTAGGTCAGGGAAATATACTCTTAATCTCTACCACCATTTGCACCGTTTGCCAGTACAGAATATATACGTTTGTGTCATCTGCCCAATGCAGCTCCTGTCTTTGACGGTGCCACTTTCCTAGATGTTCTGGTCTCCGCGATGGCAACCCCCCGACGGGTTTCATTGCGCCATGCTGCCAGGCCGCAAACCCAACTATACCGGGTACCCCAATGCTTAACCAGGGACGCCCAGTCCCAGGGCCACAACAGCACTTCCGTCCTGGCCTCCCCCAACTAAGGGGTAGTCACCCGTCACTTACCCCTATAGTGACGACGTCTCCGCCGGTGCACTTCAGAATTCTGCAGTTAAACTGTAATAGATTAACTGGGAAGATCACGAAAATAGTCGATTTCAGGAAGGAGTATAACAACTGCATTTCTGCGATTCAAGAGACCAAACTCACAGCAAGATCTGCTCTGCAGAACTGCTCTGGGTATAACGTCCACAGAAAAGATCGCGAGAGCGGAAATGGAGGCGGTCTTGTGTTTATCATTCACTACTGAGTGCAATAAAATATATTTGATCCTGACATCGGCCGCAGGTACAGTGTTCCTGAATGCCACGGCATATCTGTCAGGTCAGCCGATATAAACCTAGAAATCATCAACATCTACATCCCTCCTATCACCAGTGATTACCGCCCTAATATCAGAGCAGTACTCACTGGCGATAATCGCATTATCTGAGGCGATTTCAATGCCCATCACGATCTTTGGCATTCTTTCAGGCGGACAGCAGGGGTGAGATGTTGGCAGATCAAATATAGGAAACGACGTTCTGCACAATAAACGGTATGGTAGGAAGCTGTCACAGGTCGTCAGATTTATCAATCGTGAGCGCACGACTAGTAAACTGCGTCAACTGGCAACTGATGGTAACATAGGTATCCGAACGAGCACGACCTCGGCGACCCCCAAACAAGGGATATAAACCAACGCGATTGCTTGTGGATGAACACAAGCGGGCAAAATGGGAGCAGCACTTGAAGAATTGTAACCTCTCTGTCGGTGTAGGAGAGCTTTGGTCCACCGTAAAGTCCCTATCGAACCCGACTAAGCACAATGACAAAATTTCCATCGCCTTTGCCGATAAAGTGCTGCCGGATACGAAAAAATGCGCGAGCGCTTTTTGCCGACAATATATAATGGATTCTACGGTTGACAAATTCAGACGGCGATCCAACAGAAGCGCCAAGAAGCATAAATCGAGCGCGAGCCCTATTAGCCATCGTTCATGCTAAACCATCTAAAGCAGTAGGCCCAGACAGCATGGCCATGCCGTTGCTTAAAATACAGAAAAAAAGTTCCACTACGCATACCCAAAAAAATAATTTTCGAGCCTGCGAAATTTCGTCGATTTTTTCGATTTTTTATGCATTTTTTCATTTTTAAGGCTCCAAATCATTTTTTATGTATTTTTTTCGTGTCAATTTGCAAATGCAAAATTGGTAAATGCAGTTTTTTGAAAAAAAAACAAATTCCTTTATGGAGATTTAAAAGAATTTGGTCGAAAAATCGACTGTTTTTGGCAGGCTCGAAAATTATTTGTTTGGGTATGCGTAGTGGAACTTTTTGTCCTGAGCCCAAATCCTATCGAAAAATCGATAGCTATTGGTTAGCTTTCGTCCATACAAGCCGACCCAACCCAATACATATATATAAGAATTCATAAAGCAAAGCATATACATAAAATAACATTCGATGCACAAACGCTGTAATTTACAATAACAAGATTGCTTATCAATAAGACCTAAACGAAATATGCAACAAAAACTGTTTATCAAACAGAAGTAAACAAAATGTGCAACAACAATTATGGTAAAACCGTAAAGTCGCCTGATGGTTGTAAACCCATCGTTGTACTAGGATTAGTAACAACGACTTTGTAAAACCGAGTATCACCTGATAAACGAGAACACACCGAACCGTAAAGTCGTGTAATAGTTAAGGGCCCATTACTCATATTTAGCATATGCCGTCTTTCAGTGAGTTTTACAGCTCCGGCTCACGCTCAATTCTCACGGGAATGCTCTGGATCATTGAGAAACTTGAGAAGCAGATGTCGTGAAATTTTCGCACACGTGAAATGTTATAGGCAGATGTCGCCGCTGTGTTTCATTTAAATCATACGGCGAAAGGCTAAGCAGCGACATCTATTTTTGAAAAAGTAGGTATATTAAAGGCCGCGTTGCCAACCTAAAAAGAAGTAATTAACAAATTATCTGGCTCACAAATTGAACCAGACTTCTATCTGGATTTATCTGGCTCAAATCGTTGTTGTTGCATTTACGAGCAAAATTATTTATCTGGCTCAGGATTTTGCCACCGGATGATAGCTATAGACTTGGGTTGACTTGAAAACTGTCACTTACAGTTCTGTTAAATGAACATTGCATGTTACTGATTACTCAAAACTTAGCAACACTTAACTTGACTTAGAAGTCTGTTGAATTTTGATTTTCTATGTAAGTTCTTAGTGACGTTTACATTTTGAGATGCCATTTGTTTGTTTCCGTTTCATTTTGACATTTATTATAGTTTTACTGATTGTTTTAAACAATTTTTACACTCATAAATTAATTGTAGTACTCAAACTAAACTTTGATTAAAAACCATCACTTTTTGTAGCAAATATTTCACAATAAAATGACAGGTGGAAAACAGCTGATTATGATGCCAAATTGTATGCGCTAAGTGGAGTATAATCGTTGCTAAGTTGCCAAGTTTACCCCAAGTCAAGTCAAGTCTATGCTAAGTATCAGTAATGGGCCTTTAGACTACCAACAATCATGTAGAAAACGGTCAGAAATGTTTGTTTGGGAAATAGTATAAATAAGCGAATAATTGTAAAATAACTTAGATTAAGTTTTTGATGTCGTTGCATGAAGACGTATTAAATTCACATCTCGCGGTCTTTTATTTTTCTTAACTGGCGCAGTCGGTACTGCTATAGCCTTAAAGTGTTGAAACAAAAGTATATTTAATTTTATTCCGTAGAAACAACGCTGGCAGTGAAAAAAATTGAAGGTCTATTAAATTTTTAATAAAAGTGTTGAAAACGAAGAAACAACGCTTAAAGTGGACTTTAATAGTTAAATAAATTATAATAACAAAAGTGTTGAAAAGAAGGTATGTATATTTTAAATTTATGCCGCAGAAACAACGCTGCGAGTGAACATTAAATATAAGTAAAAATTTGACAATACAAACAAAAAACTACAAAAGTTTTGAAATAAAAATATATTTTTGTGTGTGCAACAGAAACAACACAGTTAGTGAACATTTTTATAAAACTGGAAAGAAAAAAAAGAAATAAAAGAATAAAGACAATAAAACTGTACGAGTACCGCCGCCGCCAACGCTACCTTCACCACTATCACCACCTACTGTATAACCACCGGCACCACTAGCATCATTATACTGTTTTGCACTTTCATCACACGGATGTTGTTGCTGTTGTTTTTGTTGATGATCATTTGTTCGTTGCCATTATGATGTTCATATTTTTTGTAATTGCTAATGTGGCTGTTGTTGTTGGTGTTGTTGGCGATGGAATTATTACAATTTTCAGTCTCTACTGCAGTATTATTTTCAATGGTTGAAGAACTATTTATATTGGCATCATTATCATTTTCATTGCACGTACGTTTGACGACATTATCGATATCGCATATACCGTTATTTAGTGTTGTTGGCGCATCAATAGCTAAAAAACGTTGACCAATATCGACAGCAATGGAAATACGATTCTCATCGTACTCAACCTCATATCTGAATTTCGAAGTTGAAGATAGCAAAAAGGGAAGGGAATTCTAATAATAGATATTTACAATTATGGATTAGAGATTCTCATGTAAATTTTTTACTCACAGCTGGACTTCATCAAGGAACGAAATATACCGAAAGTATATTGGTCGTTTACTTTCACAAAATTGTCGAAACAATACCCGACCAATGGGCTGCTGATCTATCACGTAGCTATAGCTTATATCTGAAATGAGAAAATAACAAAAAGTACATATTTCTGATTCAGAAAAATATCGGCGACACAAATTGTTATATAAAAGGATTACATTTTTAGAAAAGTTTTCTCGTATTTTAACTCATGTACTAATATGCATATATTGGGGGTTAATGTTCTTGGTCTGGATATCATACGTGTTACCAAGTTCTGGATTAGGGGCTGCCTTAGACCTATCATAGTGAGGAGATCTCATATCCTGCATGAGGTGCCCTTGCTTTTTACGGTAGTCGCGGATCTAGAGAGGATAAACTTATAAAATCCGCAACACTTAGTTATTTTGCTGTGTTGCAGGGTGGTACGACTGTATTAGTGTCAAATCGGCACACAAGGAAGACTGACTTGCATCTACTTTGGACTAAGTTTAGAATTCTTGTTAAGACTTTATAGGCTTTTGGGCTTGCAGGTACGATATTCTGCCACTTTAGTAGATTGTTGTGAAATAGCTGGCGGTATAATATCATGCCTGGCCATGTCCTATTAAAACATAAGCGGATCCCATGGTACGTTTCAAGCCCGTCGCCGTTAAGTTGGTGGTGTAGGTACGGTTGGGATTTTCCCCGCTTTGTGCCCAGTCTGCCACTGAACGCATGACATATCAAGAGATGCGTCCACCCTCGCGTGGCCTCCCTGTGTAGCATGGATAACCAAAATTTGGTAACTACACGTCCGAAAGGGACTTATTTAGCATGGAAACAAATAAAAATACAGTAACTAAGAGCGGACAGACGTGCGAAGGCAATAGCGAAAGTGACGTTAAGTCATCAGTCACTCAAGGCATTACACACGCGGTGTGTGCGACAGATGGGCAACGAGGAGCCTCCCATTAAAACTGGATGGTAATGGGCGTCGGAACCGATCCCTAGCCAACCCAAAAAAAAGGGAAAAGCTCCGGAATCGGTCCCTGGTGTTAGTTGGAGGCAATTACGGGGCCCAGTGAAGGGAATAACAGCCCGGGGAGCCGGGACGCATACCGTTAGTTTGGGCCGTCCCTCTTCGAATCGATTGAGCAGTTGGTTCATTACCAGCGCCCACAGCAGCGGTGGTAGTACCCCATCTTGCGGCGCGCCGCTGTCCACCGATTTTGTGGTCTAAAAGAGCCCGCACTACGATATAATCTTCCAACATATAAGCATGTAGTCTATCCATCTGGTTAGTTAGCTTACTTCAATATACTTAAAACCCTCCGCATCTTTAGATACATTGTTTCGAGCAGAAATGATGTTGAGCTAATGGGATGCCTGATCTTCCACGCCTTTGATGGGAATACGATAAAAGCAATTTCCAAGAGTTGCCTACATTATAAGGTCTTATGCACCCGACGATTATTATTTCAAACCATTTTACTATCGCTCTACTCGAGATTAATGGCATGTCAGGTAATAAAACATCGTCTCTGCAGGCTTAACTTTCCGCGACCTTTGCCAGCCTGACCATTTCTTTTACCTGTCCTCTAAGAAGACTCAGCTACTTGATGCACCATCTCAACTTTACTTTTCCTCTGAATCTTCTGAGGGGATAAGCTCTACCGTACGCAGTCATAAGCGTCCGTGATAAGAAGTTATTCAATCCTCTAGTTCTTCTATAGTGGCAACTTCTTTGGATTGTGTATTTACGATTTCATTTGTTCAAAATTTAGTACGTGGGCATATTTTTACCTGCGTTACTAGAGCGAGATAGGGGGAAGGCTAGGGTATTGTCACTCTCATAATATTTTAGAAATTTCGCTAGAATCAGATTTAAGATGACTTACCTAATTTGCCTTTGAGGTGTATGCACTGCGATATGTGTGGAAGTTGTAGTATTTTGCGCCATTTTTTGCTTTTGCCTTTGTTGCTGTCCGAACCACCTGAAATTTAAAGAAAAATAATGGTGGAAATTAATATGTGAATTTAGAATAGTTGTTGAAATATCTAAAAAAAAATTGGAAAAATTCGCACCAAAGGATGTTAGAGATGACTTATACAACGAACAACGGGACAGTTATGTGTCTAAGTGAGAGAAGTGTCGCCTTCGAACCAGTATGACTGTTTATGGTTCGTTTCGCAGTTCCTGAAAAGCTAGCTGATGTAAAATCTGGGAATTCAGAAACATGTCCTAGCGATCCTCACAGTAGTATTGTAAATATACTCAGCGTGCTTTGCACACAGAGTATATTAAATTTGATTGGATAACAGTTGGTTGTACAGGTATAAAGGAATCGAGACAGATATAGACTTCCTTATATCAAAATCATCAGTATCGAATAAAATTTGATTGAGCCATGTCCGTCCGTCCGTCTGTCCGTTGACACGATAACTTGAGTAAATTTTGAGGTATCTTGATAAAATTTGGTATGTAGGTTCTTGGGCACTCATCTCAGATCGCTATTTAAAACGAACGAAATCGGACCATAACCACGTCCACTTTTTCGATATCGAAAATATCGAAAAACCGAGAAAGTGCAATAATTCATTACCAAAGACGCATAAAGCGATGAAACTTGGTAGGTGGGTTGACCTTATGACTTATGAAACTTGGTAGGTGGGTTGACCTTACAGAATAGAAAATTAGTAAAATTTTGAAAGAAGGTAATTTAAAATTTTTCCAAGCTGTAATTTGGCAGTCGTTGAAGACATCATGATGAAATTTGGCAGGAACGTTACTCCTTTTACTGTATGTGTGCTCAATAAAAATTAGCAAAAACGGATGACGAACACGCCCATTTAAAAAATTTTTTTTTTTTAAGTCAAATTTTAACAAAACATTTAATACGTTTACAGTATATAAGTAAATTATGTCAACATTCAACTCCAGTAATGATATGGTGCAACAAAATGCAAAAATAAAAGAAAATTTTAAAATGGGCGTGGCTCCGCCCTTTTTCATTTAATTGGTGTAGAATACTTTAATGCCATTAGTCGAACAAAAATTTACCAATCCTTGTGAAATTTGTTTTCTGTGAAAATGGGCGAAATCGGTTGAAGCCACGCCCAGTTTTTATACATAGCCGGCCATCTGTCCTTCCGCTCGGCCTTTAACACGATAACTTGAGCAAAAATCGATATATCTTTACTAAACTTAGTTCACGTACTTATCTGAACTCGCTTTATCTTGGTATAAAAAATGGCCGAAATCCGACTATGACTACGCCCAACTTTTCGATATCGAAAATAACGAAACATGAAAAAAATGCCATAATGCTATACCAAGTATGAAAAAAGGGATGAAACATGGTAATTGAATTGGTTTATTGACGCAAAATATAACTTTATAAAAAAACTTTGTAAAATGGGTGTGACACCTACCATATTAAGTAGAAGAAAATGAAAAAGTTCTGCAGGGCGAAATCAAAAGCCCTTGAAATCTTGGCAGGAATACTGTTCGTGTTATTACATATATAAATAAATTAGCCTTACCGCACAGATGATATTCGGGGTCACCCTGGTCCACATTTAGGTCGACATCTCGAATACGCCTTCACATATAAACCTAAGGGCGTCCACTATAGAACTAAGGCCTACTCTCTTTTAAAATACTCATTAACTTCTTTAATTTGATACCCATATCTTAAACACATTCTACAGTCATCCTTGGTCCTCCTTTATGGCGATATCTCGAAAAGGCGTCCACCGGTAGAACTAAGGCCCACGCCCTTTTTTATGCTCATTAACAACTTTCATTTGACACCTACAGGGCCGTAGAGAGAAAATCCGGGCCCGGGACTAAACAATTTACGGGCCCCCTATAAAAAATCCATAATACATTTGATTCACTTGAATTAATGACGTCTCATTGATGAATCATTATTGATGGATTACATCAAACAAATTTTTTACCACATCAACTAAATGATTTTTGGACTAAAAGCTGACAATAAAATTAACACAGAATATTTACTCTTTATACTATTTTATTGTAACGTAGAAATAAAATTCTCTTTAAGAGCCACATATTGTCTCAAATTATCTGTTCTAGTTATTTGGTAACATTTTAATACATTTCTCATAAATTTAATGATGATTATAAACTTTCATTATTCAATATAGAACGTTCGGATATCAAAGAGTGGCTTTACTTGCTTTTTTCGCTGCAAAATTTTTATAATAATATGCTTCGCTACACCAATAGAAATATTGGAAAAAGAATAAAATATCATATAATTTTTTTAATCTTTACTTCAATTCTTAATCCAAACATTTGGATACACTACATTTTTCGTTTTTCAATCTGGGATATGAATAAACAAACAATTCTGATTACCTACTCTGGAACAGGCAACGTATAGCCGTCCGTGCGAAAAGCACGGTTTCTCCAAATTCAAACCGCATACTCGAAGCGATTGTCCTTGCGCCCTGTTGACTGACATAGCACATGACAGGCGCACTGGAAATTGCAAACGCTTGAATTCAAATGGCATGTCTGCTTGTATCAGTGGGATTCGCGGTATAAGCACAATTTCACTTTTCGCTTTGCCGGTAAATATTGTTGCTTCAATTAAATTCGTCATCAACTTTTTTTCATTCAGTCTTGTTCCATTACACAGTTTTGGTGCATTTAAATTCCGTAATAAAATAACTTATGAGCCGACCTTCAAATTTAAACAATGTGGTGGCATACCAGACGGTTCCAATGAATTCAAAAATTCAACTGGATAATTCACTGCGTCATCTTGATTCATTCACATATAAAATCGCTAAGAGTGGTCGGACGTGTTGGTTTTGGTGTCCTTGAAATTCGCCTTGTTTTGGTGTTCTGAGCTTGAGATTTAAGTTGTTTTGTTTTCCGTGGTGTCGCCTGGTGTGCCAACTTTTGGAGTGTGCATGTTTTGTGCCAGCTTTTGCTCTCTTTGGGAGTTTTGTAATTTGTTTTAAACGTGATTTAGTATCTATATGTAATTACAAATATCGTAAATTTCTGGCGCGTGGAAAAAAAAACACTAAAAGAAGCAAAAATAGTTATTACACAAAATCAACGAATTGTAAGGCGCGTTCAAAACAAACCTAAATAAAGCAATAGGCAATATCAGCTGTGCCATTGCACTGCGTTATCGACCCTCATATAGCCAGGGCTACCAAATAACACCACAAGAATATAAAAATGCAACGCACACCTACGTCGCAAGCTGCAAAGCGCAAGGTGGGCGACACTTCCCCCGACTTGTCGTTGCATGACATAATGTCTGCTATTAAAAGTATAGAAAGCAATGTAAGTAGAAAGCTTGAAGGGCTAGCGACGAAAAGCGACATTGACGAGTTAAAGAAGACAGTGGGGGCCCAAATCGAACACCTCAAAGCTGAAAATGAGGCACTGAAAACTAAGCTAACGCAAATTAAGCACGATCGGGAATTGGATAGGGTGGAATTAAACCGACTTATTGATGACAGAAAAAGGAGCAACGTTGTACTAAGAGGTACTCCAAAGGAAGACTCCCCAAAAAAAGCGGTAGAAAAGCTATGCATTGAGAGGCTGGGTCTGCAACACGTACAAATCCGAGATGCGCGTCGCCTGTACATTCAAAATCAAAAAATGGGCGTGATTGCTGAGTTTGCTTCTGCAGAGATGGCTACCTATGTGCTCAAAAGCCCTAAAAAACTGTCGGGGTCGTCTATATTTTTAGAGAAGGATCTCAATGCTGCAAAACAACAGAGCAAGAAAGTATTGCTACAATTAAAAAAAGATCTTTGGAAGCTACACCGCTCTCAGAGCATATATGTAAGAAATGATGCTATGTGCATAACCAAAAAGTGGATGGCGTTTAACGCAAACAAAGACCTAATGTGTGACGATGAACCGACGGAGGCTTTACTTCGGAGTTACTATGGAGAAAACCCGAAGAAACTAGATATAACGTTTGATGGCATTTTAAGTAAGATGACACCAAAAACTAAACGTTGCCCGGTCTGATGGTGCAAACATGAGGAGTGGTAATACTATTAGTCAACCCAAGACGGTAGCACAAATTAAAGTATTATCATACAATATCGCCAACTTTCGTAGTAAGCTTAAATTTAAAAACTTTTTTAATTATATAAAATCATTCGATATCCTTTTCTTACTCTAGACTCATGTTGTTTACGAGGACAGGTCAAAATTTTCTCACCATTTTAAAGATTATGTACTACATTGGGTAGATGCGGTTAAAACGAATGTTGCCGGTCGCGCTAGCGGAGGGTGTCTTTTTGGTTTTAAGAGGAGTTTGGAAGCTGTTTACAATTTAAAATTTCTTAGTCTTTCTGAGTGTGTTGTACTGTCGGTAAACCTACATGTGTGTACGTGGTTAATCCCTCAGTATCTGAACTGCAACAAATGGGTTGATGATTTTAAGCTCTTAGAGAACTTTTTCGCTTCCCAGCAACCGGACTCTTTTTGTGTTTTGGGTGATTTAAACGCGCGCGTAGGTGAACATCAATAGTTTGACAAAAACTTACTATCTGGTCATTCGGGTATACAGGTAAGCAGAAAATCTAAGGATGTAGTGCTAGATGCTAAAGTCAAAAAGCAACTAAATTTTGTCGAGGATGTGGGCGGAGTTATACTAAACGGTAGGTCACCCGGTGATATGAGTGGCGAATTTACGTTTTGCAGTGCTATAGGGTGTTCTGTTATAGACTACGTTATATCTTCGTTTGAGCTTCTACCAGCTGTTAAGAGCTTTCAGTTAGCAAAAAAGAATATTCTGATCATATGCCGCTTTGCGTAATTTTGGAGGTTTCAGATAAAAACGCTAAGGATACCTCAAGGACCTGCCCACCCAAGTTAGTGTGGAAGCCGAATCACATGCAAAGGTATGTCAATCTTATTAGCTCAATGCCCAGCAGCAGTTTTGACATTACAGATGTTAGCATTGATGTTATGGTGTCTTCCTTACAAAATAAAATAAAATCTGCTGCCCCGGACAGTCCTGGAAAATCAAAATACGTCCCAGAAAATAGTTGGTTTGACAATCAGTGCTTTAAAGCCCGTAGAAAAATGTTAGTACAACTATACGAGTGGAGGAGGAGTGGCTTGGAAGCAGCTCGTATATCGTATGCCTCATTACGTTCAAGTTACTACAAGCTTTGCTCTGAGAAAAAACTGGAATATGAAGGAAATGATATTGACCTCTTAAGTACTGTGAGAAGCACAAGGGACTGGTGGCGGATTGCTAACTCTTTGAAAAGTCAATCCCATAGGGTGTCGTGTAGTCTGTCGTTGTCAGATTTCTACAACCACTTCAAGTTATTGTTATCTAGTACAGTAGAAGCACCTTGCATGCATTGGACGTTACCTTCAGTAATACACCCTTTTCTCGATTCTCCTTTTGAGCTCCGCGAGTTACAGCTTGTACTGAAAAGTCTAAAAGACAACAAAGCTCCGGGTCAAGATCGAATTTCTTATGAATTTTACAAGTACGCCCCGCAGTGTCTCTTAACAGAACTACTGGCTTTGTTCAATGCAATATTTCTTAAGAAACAGATTCCGCAATGTTTCCGCAGCGCAATTGTTATCGCCCTCTTCAAAAAAGGCGACCCTGACCTTCCTTCCAACTACAGGGGACTATCTCTGCTTGACACCATATATAAGATTTTCGCTGCTTTGCTTCTGAGTTGCATTAACGCTTGGCTCGAATGCAATAATGTTGTTACCGAGTTTCAGGCGGGCTCCCGCAAAAACTATTCAACAATTGACAATATGTTCAACCTGACCAGTATTGTACACTTGAACTTTATTGCGAAAAAGAAAACTTTCGCTTTCTTTGTCGAGTTTTCATGTGCTTTTGACACAGTTCCAAGGAATTTGCTTTTCTACAAGCTTGCCCAGCTCGGTCTATCTAGTCACGTTATTGAGGTACTTCGCTTAATTTATGAAGATACAGCTAGTCAGGTTTGGATGGACGGAGCGCTTTCGGAACCATTTTCTGTTAAACAGGATGTACGGCAAGGGTGCATGCTAAGTCCAGCTCTGTTCTCTTTATATATTAATGACTTAAGTGACATTCTCCCCTGTGGTGTAAAAGTTGCTGACGTTGTAGTTAAAGCTCTTTTGTACGCTGACGATATTTTGCTTCTGGCAGATTCTGCGACAAATGTACAGAACATGATAGATGCGCTCTACCTTTATAGTAAGCAGTGGGGGTTGACAGTTAATCTCTCTAAATCCAAAATATTATTTTTTAGGGAGGCTAGCAGGATGTTCGCGGAGGGTTGCTGGAATTATGGTAATGACACTATTGAGATTGTAAATGAGTACAAATATTTAGGCGTGCTTTTAAATTATAAACTTTCTTTCACAAAGCACTTAGATGCGAAATTGCCAGAAGCTAAAACTGCTATAGTTGCTACATGGCTCAAATATATAAATAATCCCAGAATTCCCATCTCGCAAAAGATGAAAATTTTCGAAGCAGCGTCCAGGTCTATCATGTTTTATGGTGCGCAACTATGGGGTATTGATAAGTTTGAGTCCGTAGAGAAACTCCTGCGGTTATTTATAAAAAAGCTAATATTTCTGCCATCTAACACTCCAAACTATATGTTGCACCTCGAATCAGGTTTATGTTCGCTGTACTACCATACTTTAAGCACGCACATGTATTATATCGCGCGCTGTTTTAGTTTATCACCAAATAGACTGCCCCGCATTGTAGCTGAGGAGACAGTGCGTCAAGGCTCGTACAGGGTGAAAAACTGGGAAAATGTTTATGTAAGTGTTGATATGGACCCTCAGCGTGATTTCTCGCCAGCAGCGCTAAAACTGCGTATTCCTGTAGTACTAGAGTAATTGCTGCAAAAAGAGTTTGCTAGCTACACCGAGAGTGCGCTGCAACCTAGGTCACACGATCTTTACCCGTACTTGATTCCTATGGACGCTACTTACTTCTCCGATTTGTTCTCAGCTTACGCCAGGGGTGGCTTGGTAAACCTCAATGCAAGAGCTTTTAAAAATGTAACTTCTGTAAACTGCTCGGTTTGCAACTTATGTACTGCTGAACACATCTTGCATTTTATTGGGATATGTCCTATTTACAAAGATATTCGTTTTCAATGTTTTGGTGAGAAAGTTTTGGACCTACAAAAGGTTTTAACTATTCTTAGTGGTGGTAACTATCACTCGCTACGCTCTTATATAAGTAGTTGCGTTAAATATAGGGAACTTATTGTAACAGAATTTGCGTAAACTATTGTTTTTAACTATATGTGCTATGTAGAAACACAACAATTAATGTTATTGTCTAAGATCCACTATTTATTATTTTAAAGTATAGTCTTACAATTTCTACTTTTGTCATTATTTTTTGTAATATAATAAATAACTATCTCTCTCTCTTGATTCATTGCGCTATCCACTGACTTGTATGTTGTCACCACACCTGGAAATTTTTTCAGAATGTGATGATTGATTTCATTGGCATGTACGTTTTTTGGTGCCAGTATTGCGCGTTCTCTCAACCAATCGTGATTCATGTAATTTTGAACAATATTTGGAAACACTCGTTCAATTAATTCTTCTTTTGATTGGATAATTGTACAAAAATTGTTTGGCAATGTAATCAAACCATTTGTTTTTTCGATTGAAATTTTGCCATTTCCGACCTCTAACGATTGCTTCGAGAACTGCTTTGCAGACTGATCATTGTGCAACTGAACACGCATGTTTATGTGTAATGTTAATGTTTTCACGTATCGTCACAAAAGGGAAGACTTCAAATATGCATTCATCTCATCTGTCGGAGTTGATCGTGGAATAACGGGCAATGTTTGTCGAAAGTCACCTGACAATAAAATTAAAACACCACCAAAAAGCCTTCGGTGTCCACGTAAATCTTGCATCGTTCGAATTAATGCTTCCAATGGTTCTTCTTTTGATTAGATGTTTGTACAAAAATTGTTTGGCAATGTAATCAAACCATTTGTTTTGTCGATTGGAATTTTGCCATTTCCGATCTCTAACAATTGCTTCGAGAACTGCTCTGCAGACTGATCATTGTGCAACTTAACACGCATGTTTATGTGTAATGTTAATTTTTTCACGTATCGCCACAAAAGGGAAGACTTCAAACATGCATTTATCTAATCTGCCGGTGTTGATCGTGGAATAACGGGCAATGTTTGTCGAAAGTCACCTGACAATAAAATTAAAACACCACCAAAAAGCCTTCGGTGTCCACGTAAATCTTGCATCGTTCAAATTAATGCTTCCAATGGATCTTCTTTTGATTAGATATTTGTACAAAAATTGTTTGGCAATGTAATCAAACCATTTGTTATGTCGATTTGAATTTTGCCATTTCCGATCTCTAACAATTGCTTCGAGAACTGCTTTGCAGACTGATCATTGTGCAACTGAACACGCATGTTTATGTGTAATGTTAATGTTTTCACGTATCGCCACAAAAGGGAAGACTTCAAATATGCATTGATCTCATCTGTCGGTGTTGATTGTGGAATAACGGGCAATGTTTGTCGAAAGTCACCTGACAATAAAATTAAAACACCACCAAAAAGCCTTCGGTTTCCACGTAAATCTTGCATCGTTCGATTTAATGCTTCCAAGGATTTTTTGTTTGCCATTGCACACTCATCCCATCCAATAAAGTTGCAGCAATTCCAGAAGAAGCGAGTGCCAAAGCAATTTTCTGTTGCGATCGAATAATTGCTAAAATCAATGAAATCACAAAGGTTTTTCCGGTTCCGCCAGGTGCATCCAAAAAATATAATCCACCAGTGTTATCAGAAACAGCTTGCATGATTTTGTCATATATATCCTTTTGTTGATTGTTCAATTTGGTGATGTTGGATTGAACAAATGTACGTAAATCGTCACAATCCAATTTTTGTTCACGCTGCAACTCTCGATCAAATAAGCCATGCATTGGACGATTTGGTGAAATCAAAGCTAACTGCGCAAATGCTCTTCAGTCATGTAATCTTTATATTTATTACACAATTCAATTGGATTCGATGGCAGGCATGTTGATATTATAATCGAAAATAGGATTCGTATTTGCTGTGGATGAGATGAAATCGATGCATCATGAAATGTTGCGTCCAAATGAGTGTCATCTTCTGACAAATGCAAGAGCTGGCTTGCTTCGCGATATGTCTAACAAAAATGACAGTGAACTGTTCATAAATCCTGAACTGATTTTGGTCCTCGAACGTTAACAACATTCGCAAATTGAAACATTCAGCATTGTTTGGATATACCGTATACATCCTGCCCAAGGCATCTCTTTGAAAAATACCTGGATGACCATCAACTGGTGTTCCTTGTTTACGTGGTTGAAAATTTTTCGATGATGCATTCCAGGTGTAATATTGCGGTATATCAAAATATATCAAGGTTCTGGAAAATGTGTCGATTTCACACAATTGAAAAAAAGCAGTTAAAGTTTTTGCTGGTGGTTGTGCCGCTCTCTGCTTTACATTCTCAGTAGTGAAATAAACTCGTTGACGATTCTCCAGATGAACTGCCAAATGGATAACAACAGGATGTCTTTCGTGCAAAGGAAACGAAAAGATACGCCAAACTGCTTTATTACTGCTTATGTATCGCCCCATTTGATATTGAGTGATTTCATCATTTCTATTTTCACCATCTACTCTAAAAACAGCCATATCACTTCCTTTATTCACATATTTACAAATGTATTTGATATACTTTACTGAGTTACAGTACTCAACATTTTTATGAGCTTGAAAAACTTTTGACAGTAACGGTGAATCTGGCACGACCCAACGATTGTCAACTTAGATGTCTTGATTGCGCACTCTTATTATCGCTGTTTTACCATTATTTTCAAATGATGGACGTCGATACAATGGATATCCGTCATTGCCTGTTATGGTATGGGAAATTAGTGCTCTCGGATACCGCTTTGAACATTTCCCATTAGATGGTGAATTCATATTTATTTCACCGCATGGACCGTGAATCATGTTTTTTGTTACCACTTCAAATTATTTTTTATATCGTTCCATATCGGATTACACGTAAAAGTGATGAAAGGATCTGATCGGCCGTATTTTCGAACATATGACATAGCATCTTTTGCATATTCGTGCATGTGGCGTGGACTACCAATATAAGAAACTGGTAATATCGTCAGACGTCCGATATCATTCACATTTGCATCATTCGCTATTGCATCTTGCAAATTTATGTTCTCTTCAGATCGCAATTTGGCTTGATTGTATCGGATGAAATTGAGACGTTCAGTTTCAATTTTTGCATACATGTCTGCAATGTATTGGTGAAAAATTTTACCACATCTCAGAATGTAATTTTGTTCTCTTGCACGAATCATCAATCGACAAGAATAATAATTCATCGCACTAATTTTCTTTTGAACATCTCGACCTGTAAAAAATATGTTAGTTCGATTTTAAATTTTAGTTTTTATTTAATATCTGATTAATATAATTAGTATATTATTTACCGGTTCTTGGATCTATCATTGGTATATTAATGTGATAACCATCATCACCTTTCCAAATTAGAATTGGATATTGTAATGCTTCGTAACTGGGATGAAGCTGGTATGGAACGGTGGAACTGAGTTTAGTGGCCGGCTACCATGCCGATGAGAATAGCTTGTTTGTGTCCTGCGATTGCGGCGTGTGCATTGGCAAACATATCCCGCAGCTTCAGTCAGCGTGGGTTCAGAAAAGAAACACAATTGCATGGCCAAGTCACCTCCTCTTCAGTCCATCGTCTAACAGCCTAAAGTTTATTTTGCACACTGAGGAAAACCACCGCTATTACCTTGCATACCAGGCCACCCAGACAATACCAGGAGCCACTGCCTCGCACGACCTCAGAAATTAGACCAACTCAAAAGAAAGGTTTAGGGATCCATACTTTTTATTGTATTACAAATTTTCATGTTAGGTACATAAACATGATTAATGATAAAAGAAAATCCAAGTATATACGTAAGATTGCCCAAGGCAAGGTATCATATACTAAAACTAAGCAGTAGCATACTAATTAGTATAAATAATTTATCTTAGCCTGATCAATAACGAAATTTTTGTGGTGGGTATTACTATTACTATATTCTTGACCTACCTCAATTTTCCATGCTATGGGGGTCAATGAAATTTGGATTAACGTTCGCAAGAACCATATATACTGACTTATTTTGTTTTGTTGATTTTCCGACTGGGTGCATAAATGATGTATATTGGAACGATTTTCCGTCATCCCTTGTCAAATTTGGTTTTGAGACAAACCGGTTTCGGCGTTGTGCCATCATCAGTGTCGATTTTCGTTCTTATTTGTTGTTGTCGTTTGTCCTGTATTTATAGTTCGTAGGTACATGAGCAGGTATTGTCAAAATTGATGCTTGTGTATATTTAGTTATGTGTATGTGCTGTGTGTTCATTCAGAACCGAGGGTGGTTTACTAATCGATTTGTTTGGCTTACTGGGTTAGGTAAAAATCCTTGACCTTCTTTGTGGGTTTGTTGTTTTGGTGTGTTAATTGTTTTGTGTTTATTTGTTGTTGTGTGTTTGTCTGTTGTACCTCTGTGATTATTTTGTTTCTTGTAAATAAGTTTTAAATGATCGAATATTGTGTCAGAAATTGTGTTTATCTGTTCGTTTATTATTCTACCGTCGAATGTTTTCTGTTTGTAGATTTCCATGTTTTCGAGTACGTTGAGACGTAGGCCTTTTGCTTGTATGTGAAGAACCCTAACAGTTTTATTGATGTTTGCTGGGGAACATTCATTCTCGACCATGTGAATCGCGAAGTTAGACTCGGGTATAATGTTTTGATTCCGTATTTTTTTGTTGTAATCTCTAATATGTTCTCTGAACCTCGTTCTTATTTGTCGTCCTGTTTGTAACTATGTGTATGTAACTATGCTGGCGTCCGCAGGTAAGCTTGTATACGTCGTGGCTGCTAAACGGATCCTCTGAGTTAGTGTTTGTTCTTAGTTTTCGACCTAGATTGTTCGATGTTTTGAATGCTGTGTTAGGTTAGGTTGGGTGGTAGCTTCCCTGATAGGGGAAGCTCACTTGGACAACATGAAGGTCCGTTGTGATACCACATATAATAAACTAAAATAACGGTGACGTAGATATAACTACTTATAGAATCGTTTGGTAGCAACGATACAGTTCCGAATGGTCCTGATCTCAACCTTGGATAGCTCCTTGGGAGATCCAAGTGAGTCGCGACCGAAATACTTTCGCCTAGTTCTGGCAAAAGCTGGGCAATCAAGCATAAAGTGATTGGGTGATTCCACCCAATCACCCTCCAATATATTGAGACGTACCTGATGGATACCCATGGGACAGTGCCCTGTCAAAACCCCAATGACCATTGATAGGTGAGCCTTAGTGAACCCAATAATTTCAGCAGACCTCCTGCCATCCACTTTCCGCCAGATAGATCTTGCTACCCTGCAAGACGTAGTGTACGCCCAACGTTTGCTAAGCTGACTCGAGGCCCACCTATGGAAAAGCAATCCACATGTGGCTAGCGGAATCCCGAAATCCCTACAGCCATTTTGATCCGGTTCAGTTGTACCGATTCGGGTTAAGAGATCTGCTTGGCAGTTACCCGAAATATCACTATTACCCGGTACCCAGATAATCTTAATTGTAAAATAATTCGATGCAATCGAAAGTGAGGTCAGACACTCCCAGATCACCCACGATCGCACTGCAGTTGAGCTCAAGACTTGGCTATCAGAGTAGATGTTAAATTCCCTAACCGTAGTAGCGCTGGATAGCATTTCAACCACCGCATCCTTAATCGCAGCAACTTCCGCTTGGAATACACTGCAGTGATTAACCAACTTAAACTTGCGGCTTGCATTTAGCTCTTGCTAAAAGACCCCCATCAACCTTTCCGTCCAACTTCGACCCATCCGTGAACAAGTTAACCGGTCCCATGCCCCAGATAATTCCTCTTCCCCACTCCTCCCTCGGGAGAATGACTGGGGTGAAAGTTGCATAGGGGGCGGTCATCGGCATGCAATAATCCGTCCTCTCCGGGATAAAGTCGAAACTGGTAAAAGCTAGAGTGTCCGAAATCAGCAAGCATATAACCCATATCACGAAGCCTGACCAACGACCGGGCCGCGGCTGCCTTTCCCGCAATATCTACTGGATGTATACTCAGCATAATATTCAGTGCCAAGGTAGGTGTTGTTCTCAGAGCGCCACTGATACCAATCAGCACCGTCCGTTGCACTGACACTAATATTTTAGAGGTGCTCGCCGTGTCCAGTGCTTTCCACCAGACCAGCACCCCATAGAGCAGGATCGGTTTGACCACCATCTCCTAAAGCCAGTGTACTACTTCTGGCGAGAGCCCACATCTCTTTCCGATAGCCCCCCTGCAGCGGTACAAGGCAACCGCGGCCTTACTGGCCCTATCTTCCACATTGGGCCCCCAAGACAGCTTCTTGTCCAGAACAATCCCGAAATATTTAACCCTGTCAGTAAGTACCAACGGGTACCAATCGAAGGAGTTCTGAAGTCGGGTATCATATAGTTCCTTGTAAAAAGAACTAATTCTGTTTTTCCCGGGTTGACCGCCAATACCCATGATTCAGCCCACCTAGCCACAGTATCCAGGTAGTCCTGCAGAACATCACGCAGGGTGCCCAGAAATTTGCCTCTGACTATGATAGCGAGGTCATCTGCATAGGCAACCACCCGACAACGATTGGCTTCCAGCTATACAAGAAGCTCGTTGACTACCACAACCCAGAGCAGAGGAGATAGGACACCTCCCTGTGGCGTGCCCCTTCACACCATCCTCTTAATTATGGCCCCTCCCCATTCCGCTGCGACAATTCTGCCGCATAGAAGTTTGCTCATAGATTCAACCAGAGCCTCTGCGACTCCTAAACCCATCAGATCTCTTTCGATTGCTCCGGCAAGACATTGTTAAAAGCCCCCTCAATGTCTAGAAATAAGCATACTCCTTGTGTTCTAGGCACCCTTCTATTTGCTTTACAATCGAAAGGAGAGCCGTTCCCGTCGATCTGCCCTTGCAGTACGCATGCTGTGAAGCCGACAGTAACCCCCGAGGTATCCTTTCCCGTAGGTATAGGTCAATCAACCGCTCAAACGTCTTAAGAAGAAACGACGAGAGACTGATTGGCCTGAAATCCTTAGGTGATACATGAGAGCACCTGCCGGCCTTCGGAATGAAGATGACCCTAACCGTGTGCCACGAATTAGGGATATAGTTAAGCCTGAGGCAGTTAGTGTAGATGATGGCCAACCAGCGGCAGGAAATCCCTAAAGACCTTTGAAGTTGCGCAGTAATGATGCCATCCGGGCCGGGTGACTTATAGGGCCTAAACGAACTTATAGCCCAGGATATTTGACTTTCCCGTAGTGGAATGGCAGGCAATTCTGCATGGCCAGCGACCGCCGACCATGCAAGCGAAGATCCCTGCGCAACTGGGACATCGGGAAAATGATTGTGCAGTAAAAGTCTTAGGGACTCCTCGCTACTCATCGACCAGTCCCCACCATCATATCTCAGATACCCCTGAGGGGCGGGATTCCTATAGAGTATTTTTGTAAGCCTCGCGGATTCAATGCAGCCTTCTACGTTTTCGCAGAAGCATCGCCATGAATTTCGCCTGGCTATCCTTATTTCATATTTATAAATCCCCAGACTCACCTTATAGAGCTGGCAGTCCGAGGGTAATTTACTCCTCCTGGCTCTGTTAAAGAGCCGCCTACTGGACGCGCTTAGGTCGTCAAGAGAATCAGACCACCAGGGTGGCTTGCCCTTCCCCTGGAAGTTTTCAATGAGCAGGACAGTTGAAAGGCGCTATTGCTTGCCGAGGTGAAGTTTTCCACCAGGCCGTCTATCTCATATTCGGACAGGTCCGAACCAACGATAGGTGCCTCAGGCAATAGCTCTCCCAGCTTCCTACAATACAAGTCCCAGTTGGTACTTTTAGGGTTCCTAAAAGATAAGTTACCGGGACGTTCTTTGTTCACCGAGAACTGAATATATCGGTGATCAGAGAAGGAGTGCTCGTTGAGAACCCTCCAGTCAGATATACGATCCACCAGTTCTCTGCTAACCAGGGTGAGGTCCAGGACCTCCTCCCTTAACGCAGTAATAAAAGTCGGGTCATTCCCCCTATTACATATACAAAGTCCCTCATTTACAATAAAAGTAAATAAAGACTCACCTCTTGTGTTCGTATCCGAGCTACCCCATATGCTATGGTGTGCATTAGCATCGGCACCTATGATTACGCCAACGCCTCTCCGCCTTGCTTCAGCGGTGATTTCGCCCAGTATCTATCACAGGTGGTGGTCCCGTTACGTCCCCATGGGGCATGTACGCTGAGACCACCCACATTTTGTTACTGCCTCGTTCGAAGCAGACCGTGGTTACGTCAGATATGCTGAAATTAGAGAGAATAAAAGCTTTAAATTCCTTTTTAATAAGCACAGAGGATCTAGGCCTACCTGCCTCCCCATGCACCAAGGTGTTGAATTTTTCCGTCCTTAATCCAGACAATTTTCCCCCGTTACTATTCAGCCACGGCTTTTGGACAAGGACTATATCCACTCCGCCTTTTTCAAGACAGAGCAACAAGTTTGCGGAAGCCGCCTTAGAATGCTGAAGATTGATTTGACGGATTTCCATCACCATCGACGGATTCGCCCTCGAAGACTAGGAGACTATGACCTCAAGTTCTCTCTTATATGCCTCTTGTGTAAGAGGTGTTCTTTTAAGTCTATGTACCAAGTGCCTTAATGCTGCATGTTTATGCTAGTTGGGGGTGATTTGAGGTATTATTTATTATTGTGTCCGTGGCCGTTGGCTTTCTATATATGTCATAGATAAATCTTTTGCCTTCTTTATCAATATTGATTGTGAAGTCTAGATAGTTGATTCCACCATCTTTTTCGGTTTCGATTGTAAATTTTATTTTTCCGTGCTGCTTGTTGAGGTATTCCAGTACAAGCTCTTCGTTATTAGTAGTTAAAACGCATATTATGGCATCCACGTATCTAGCATAAAATGACACGCCTAATTTGGACTTCAGCTCCTGTATGTACTTTTCTTCCAGATTTTGCATGAACACTTCCATAAGAATTGCTGGTGTGGGGCTTCCCATTCCAAGACCGTTTGATTGTCTATATATTTTATTGTTGAATTGAAAATAGTTTTAACGTAAAGTGGTTCTTAGCGTATTTGTGATTTGCATAATTTTCACTTTGTTTTTTGTATTGTGAATTATTGTTGAGCTAACTATTTCCAAAGTCTCCGAGAGTGGTATTGATGGGTATAAATCTTGTATGTCAAAAGATACCAATTTGCTGTTCATTGTTAGCTCTACGGTCTCAAGTCTCTCTATTAGTTCTGTTGTGTTAGCTATTGTATATTCGTTCCTTAGCTCCTGAGTATCTTTCAATATCGTTTTTTAATATTTGGACAGTTTGTAACATGGTGCCGATTTAAAATTAATGATGGGCCTCATTGGCGTGTCCGGCTTGTGGATTTTTGGAGCGCAATCAGTAAAGGAGCCGAAGGGTTCATTTGGACCAATCTATGTGCCATGCTAGAATCTGCTATATTTGTTGCATTTTTTATATAGCAAATTTGATTTGTTTTTGGTATTCATCTGTGGGATCCTCTGTCGTTCTAGGACACTTCATTTCCTCTATGAGATCTATGAGGTACTGGAATACCTCAACAAGCAGCACGGAAATATAAAATTTACAATGGAAACCGAAAAAGACGGAGGAATCAACTATCTATACCTTACGATAAATATTGATAAAGAAGCCAAAAGATTTAACTATGACATATATAGAAAGCAAATGGCCACCGACACAATAATACATAATACATCAAATCACCCCCTGCAGCATAAAGATGCAGCATTAAGGCACTCGGTACATAGACTTGAAAGAACAGCTCTTACACAAGAGGCACATAAGAGAGAACTTGAGGTCATATATAATATCGCTGCAAACAACGGATATAAAAAAGCACTAGTAGATAAGCTCAGAAGGACAAATGGAGAACCAAAAAGAAATAATGAAAAGGAAAATAATAGCTGGACGACTATGACATATACTGGAAAAGCAACATATAAATTGGCAAACTTCTTTAAAAAATACAACATTAACACAGCATTAAAAACATCGAACAATCTAGGGCGAAAACTAAGATTTAACACTAACTCAGAGGATCCGTTTTGCAGCTACGGCGTATACAAGCTTACCTGTGGATGCCAGCATTGTTACATAGGACAAACATTATACCCGAGTCTAACTTCGCGAATCGCATGGTCGAGAATGAATGTTCCCCAGCAAACATCAATAAAACAGTTACGGTTCTTCACATACGGGCAAAAGGCCGACGTCTCAACATACTCGAAAACATGGAAATCTACGAACAGAAAACATTCGACGGTAGAATAATAAACGAACAGATAAAAACAATTTCTGACACAATATTCGAGCCTATAAAACGTGTTTACAAGAAACAAAGTAATCACACAGGTGCAACAGACAAACACACAACAACAAATAAACGCAAAACAATTAACACACAGCAACAACAAACCAACAAAGAAGGTCACACGAATAAAATCACCTGGTATTACCTACCCCAGTCAGCCACACAAATCGGTTAGTAAACCACCCTCGGTTCTGAATGAACACACAGCGCATACACATAACTAAATATACACAAGCATCAATTTTGACAATACCTGCTCTTGTACCTACGAACTATAAATAGAGGACAAACGACAACAACAGATCAGAACGAAAATCGACACTGATGATGTCACAACGCCGAAACCGGTTTTCTCAAAACCAAATTTGACAAGGGATTGCGTAAAATCGTTCCAATATAAACCATATGTACATTTGTACATAATTATAAAAAAAATTTCTCCCGCAATAGAAAAATGAAAAAAAGAAGAACGAAGGGCAGTTCTCGCAATCTACAGAGATGCGCTCCGTGAGAATTCACATTTTGGAAAGCATGTAGTAATTCCTATATATGTACCCACGCAGGTAAAGCGTGCAAACAAAAACAATGAAAGATCGCCAATATCTACAAACAGAAATTGGTTGTGTTAATATGCTTACATATATACTCATGAGTTAAAAAGAGTCGTCCTTATACTCTGCTGCAACCTTGTAGGCGGCTAAGGATAATAGTTCCGGCTAGACAAAAAAATAGTTATCGGAAATCTCATGATTCCTCGCGAAACAAAATTATGGCATATGAACTTTGTATATCAAGACTACGCATGTACATATATATATTAAGTAAACTGGTTCCCTACTTACATTATTTTATTATATTATATATTATGGTTGATACATCAATGTCCCACGCAGCGTAGAAGGCCTCCTCCGCAGATAAATTTTGTTGTCAGCTTGCTAAAGGTTGTTTTAGTTATGGTTCTATACGTATCTACATGCATGTCTTTAGTCCATGCCAAAGGAAATTTAATCCAAGCTATTAGTGCATCCTAACAGCCACCCCTACATATATCAAATATGAGAGAGAGAGTCACGTCTGTTCCAAAAAAATATCCAATTTGAATATTGAGATTACGAAGCCCTCAAACTAAGAAAATCCTAAATGGAAGGAAGTCAAAAAAAAAGCTATGCTGGGGGGAATTTTACTTATGACAGCAAGTATTGTAGTATGACAATAAGTTCATTGATAGCAATTGAGGAAGATTAGGAATAAAAGTACAAACCACGAGTAATTCCACCAAATGTTTAAGATTTTATTCTAATAGTTAGAGAAGATCTCCTTAAATACAAAATGTCATGTATTTCAAGTTTCAAAAATTTAGTAACTAATAGCGAACTAGATCTATTTCGGGTAGTGCACAAGGGCACAGCACAGCAGTACTTAATGAAAAAGAAATCGATTCGAGAAAAAAAATTTTACAATATCTAAATTTCCAAATATTTTTCCGTCAATTCATTCTTCGTTATTAATCTACGTGTTAAAGCTAGTGATAATGATATTTTTCACCAAGTTTTAAGGTTACGCTGACATGTGCTTTTAAGACCCCGCGAGGGTAATCATATGCACATGTCTCTTTATGTATGTACATCTAATATACAAGCACTTGAGCTAAATTTGTGCAAAACGTGTTTAACTTTAGAAAAATGTTAATTAATTAATGAAGAAAACGATTACGTTGGGCTTAAAGCCTATCTCTCCTCTTCAAAGGTTGAAGGGCGAAAAGCAATACGTTCCTAGGAACACAAACTCAATGTTCGGGACCTATGTTCCTAGAGGAGAAGTTGGCCAAAAAAACCATAATAGGCACCAAAGCAAATTACGATGTCCCCTGTTAATCCTTTTATTTAATCGCTGGCTCACACATAAATAAGTTGGCTGGCCGGGCACTTCTCCCACCACGTTAATCCCATAAGTTTTAATTAAATTTAGACACAGCAGCTCCTCGTATTGTGCTCCATTAAATGGTACAGTAACGCCAAATTTGTACATTTTGTATGTCTTTCTAATTGCAGATATCGAGTAATGTAGACATTCAGGCTTGTTTCTGGTTTACGATTTAATATTAAAACTTTTTCACTCGGATGATGTGTGCTGCAGCGTGGCTGGATCTTAAAATCGGAAAACTCGCTTTTTTTTATTTCTCATAACGCAGCAAACCGGTGATCCCGTCGAAGTAATCGATAAATCTTTATCGATGCACAGCTGATACGTCATGGTGGGAAGGGAAATTTCCTAGCTGTGTTCAATTAGCCATTCATTCGTATAAAAGGCAGGGGCTGTGAACAAAACAATTCAATGTAGAATTAAAATATTTAACAGTGAGATCCGTAGATTTTTTTTTTCTTATTTCTATGTACCCTCGTACACACTCCCCTACCTAAAGTGTTGGTGCAGTCTCTATAGGTAGTTACGTTTTGGTCTCTTGCAAGTCTTTTCGATGGTAAACACCAAGATGCTTTTTAGCTTCGTTCTCAAGTTCATGCAAACAATTGCCCTTTACTGCTATAACTTTGGATTTAACGAATTTTGGTGCGAGTTTTGCGAAAACTTTTTAACAGCATCGCTCTGAACAAAATTTCTTCGGAAGACTGTGTCACCTGTATTAAAGACTTTGGTTGTACTACGAAGGTTGTATCTTTTAGCTGAAGCTTCAAAGGCTTTGGAAATATTTTCAGCTAAGGTTTTCTTTAAGCATTGCATTTTGTCTACTCTCGTTAAAACGTTTTCGTCCAACGTTTGCAGCTGTCGTATAAGTTCATAATCTTTTCCGTGTGTTAGCATCTGTTGCCGGAATAACGCATAGTAAGGAATGCAGCAGATGACTTGGTTATATGAGCTCCGCAGTGCCTCCGAAATGTGGGGAATATTGACATCCCATTTAGTTTGGTCAGACTTTAGGTAGGCTCTTATTCCTTGCAATATAGAGCGATTTACACGTTCGATTGCATTCGTCTGAGGACTGTATAGCGCGGTGTATGTATGTGCAATGCCACGCTCGGCTAATAAACTATTAAACTGTATTCTCTTAAACTGCCTTCCATTGTCGCTTAGGCTAACTTCCGGGGTTCCAAAAATACTAAAGACATGTTCCTTCAGAAATTCGCAAATGGGTCTACTATCTAATTTCCTAATAACCTTTAAAAGGGCAAACTTTGTTAGGTGATCGAGCACAATAATAATACCTGTTTGCCTTGTGTTGATCTAGGATAATGGCCGAGCAGGTCTATGTAAAGTTCTTGGAAAAGCCTGCTAACTATGTATTGGGATGTCATAGGTGGACGCAGTGTTACATTTGGAGACTTGGATTGACGACACACGTCACACTTTCCCACAAAGTCTTTAACATCAACTGTCAGAGTTGGCTAGTATAAGTTGGTACGCTGGCGCTCGATAGTTTTGGCTACTCCGCCGTGACTCTTATTCGGAGGACAGTGGGCACTTATAAGGACTTCGGAGACGAGTGTTTTCAGTACCCACAGTTTCCATTTGAATGCTTCCTTTTCAGTGTTGCCATCAGGAAACTCTGTTCGTTTATATATATCTTTTTCCACTACTTTCAGATCTGGCAGTCTGGGCTCATTACTGCGTATATACTGTCGCAGTTTAATGTACTCCGCTGAGTCAAATTCGGTTGACGATATGTCAATAAGTGAACTCAATTCCAATTCCGGTAATGCACTTACTTGGACCCTATCTTCAAAATTTTGTCTTGAAAGGAAATCCGGAACGACAATTTGAGATCCCTTTCGGTGTTCTACTTTGACCCTAAACCCTTGCAACTTCAATGACGAACGGGCTAAGCGACCCGATAAGTCCCTTTGACGCATCAGCCATCGCAAGCTGGCGTGATCAGTTACAATTGTGAAGTCCTGTCCCTCGACATAGGCACGAAACTTCTTCAGACTTAAGATTGCTGCTAAGCATTCCAACTCGTTGACACTGTAGTTACTCTGTGCTTTATTGATCTTCTGGGAGAAATAAGCTACAGGTACTTCTACGCCGTCTTCATCTTTCTGGGCTAGGACTGCACCAACACCAAGCTTACTCGCGTCGCACTGAATGATGAATGGTTTCTTATAGTTTGGGTTAGCCAATACAGGTGCTGAGCATAGTTTTTCCTTGAGAGTTTCAAAAGCCTTGTTCGCATCTTCATTCCATTCAAATCGTTTACTCCTTTTAAATAAGTTAGTTAGAGGTGTGGTTATCGTGGCAAAGTTATCGACGAATCGGCGAAACCATCCTGCTATGCCCAGGAAACGTCTGAGTTGTTTAACGCTAGATGGGGTCGGGTAGTTTACTACAGACAATATTTTGTCAGGGTCTGTGCGGAGAATACCATTTCCGACGATATAACCAAAGTACTTTATTTCTCGTATGCAGAACTTACTTTTTTGGACTTTTATAGTGAGGCCACCTTTTCCTAACTAGTATGCAACATCGGACAAACCTTTCACATGCATTACAAAATCTTCGATCACAAGATAGACAAGGCGGTATGACCCGATCCATCAATCTACAAAGGGCTTGCGGTGCATTACATAGGCCGGAGGGCATAACGCAGTAGCGATAAAGCGGACGATTTGGGAGGGTGAAACATGTAAATTCTCTTGAGCTTTCGGTCAAAGGTATTTGCCAGAAAGCTCGACGGAGGTCGATATAGCTAATATATTTTGCTTTTGGCAATCTACTAAGGATGCCATCAATATGGGGGAGCGGATATGCATCTTTGATTGTCAATACATTGATTTTCCTTGAGTCTAAGCACAACCGGACTTTATTGGACTTTTTGACTAATATAACCGGACTGGACCACGGACTGTTAGGTAATTCTTCGATCACTCCTAACCTTAGCATCTCATCGATTTCAGCGTGTACTAACTTTTCTACAGCGGACGATATGGGGAAATAACGCTGCTTAATTGGACGTGCATAGGGTTCGAGCTCAATAATGTGCTCCATTAGATGGGTCTTTCCTAAACCCTCTTTTTTCAAAACTTGGAAATCGACTTTTAACAAAACTAAGCTGTTGCTCTTGTTGGTCATTTAAGGGAATACTGTTTTCTTCGGTGCCCTCTTCAACTGAAAGAAGGGTTATTTCGGAAACAACGTGCGGGGCTATTTGAAATTCTCTCCAGAAATCTACCCAAAATGACCTTTTGGGCTATGCTTGGTATAATATCAAAATCTATTTTTTTAACTTTATTGTTAAATTTCACATCTAATTGCAATTGTCCAAATACAACTTGAGACTGACCGTCGGCTGTGCAAACGAAAATCTGGTGCTGTCGAAGTTGCTTTTTCTCGCTGTCTTCCTTAGCCAATGAGCCTCCTAAACATGAAACTTGGGCTCCATTATCGAGTAGGCCCATATATTTCTCGTCGAATATCTCAATTTCAGCATATGGTCTTGTGTATTTTGAACTTTGTTGTATCGACGATATCAATTTGTTTACGTTGTTTTTGTTGGACTTAACTTTCTTCCAAAAATTGTTTAACCTAACTGTGGAGCGATTTGGCGAATTCGGTTGAATATCCAGTTTATCACTAAATATTTTTGAACGTACAATTTGGTAGTTCTTCAATCGAACTTCATAAGAGACTATTTTAGTTACGGGGTTCGGTCGTAGCGGGGTTTCGACATTTTCGACATCGAAGCCTCGCCCTTTTGCGCGAGTTTCCCGGATTGCATTTTAGGCAGTTGGGCTTATATACCTCTGGCAAGCTGCAACCATAACAAAAGAAACGTCGGTATGCAAGGCAATCGAAGAAACGGTGACCCTCTTCCCGGCAATTCCAACACTCTATTTTCACGCTACTTGTAGCCTTTGTAATTCCGTCGATTTCAAGAATTTCGTCTGCTTCTTCCTTAGCTTCAGTGTTAACGCTGGGTTGGAACTGCTTGAGATGTGGTGCTTGCTTTCGCAATCTCATTAAGGAGATTCTTTCAAACATAATCGCGTAATTCTTCAAGAGAGCGCACTGAGACGTATAACAGTTGCTGACGAATACGGGGACGGAGGTTTCTCTGCAAAATCTCGACATGCTCTGCTTCGGGTAACGGGTTCTGCAAGGCCTCAGGAATTTTCATTATTGAGTTTCGGAAGTCGTCGAAACCTTCGCTAAGACCTTGCCTTCTACCTCGAATCAATTCTTTGATTTCTGTGTCGCTCTTATATTCCTGGAAGTTTGTACGCAGTGCCTGACACAGGGTTGGTCATGTCACGCGTTCAACTGACCGCCTATATCGCCAATACCAATCCCTAGCATCCTTCGTGCAAAGGCTTTGTACATGCTCACATAAAAAATTAAAATTCCCTCCCAATGTATCTATCACCTGGGACTCAATCCTGTATACAAAGTTGTCAACCGAAAGCTTGTTACTTCCATCGACAAATTGATAGACGGTTCTGGTTGAGGCGCGCTCTCCTGCGATACCACCTGGGGGTTCGAATTTAAGTTAAGCCTACCTAGAGCATTTACTACATTGTTTTCTAGTTTTTCTTCGCAATCTCGGCTATACGTTGGTTGATGTTTTCAAACATGGATGCTTGCCTCGCTGAAATTACTGCCCCCAACGATGTTACGTATTCGTGCATCTTCATCAGAGTTGTTTGAGTTCACAGCCGCACAAAGGCTTTCACTTCTTTGTTGACTTCCCGGTATTGAGCTTGTAGTTCCCTGCGTTCCCGATGGTGCTTGTTGGGAACTCGTCAGAATCGCTGTGCCGAACTCCTTGCCGCCTGTGGTAACGGGTGTAGTTTTTGATCTTGTTTGCATACCGAAATCTTTATTTGAACATTTTGCATTGCATTGAGGACAGGAATTGTTGTGCTTAAGCCAGTTAAGAAGGCAGTACCGGTGAAATAGGTGGGCACATGTGGTTAGCAAAGTATCGTCGTCTGCATTAAAGCTCACACGGCATATCGTGCAACCCTTTCGTTGTGGCCCCAAACTTTCAGTACTATGACGTAATGACATGTTTACTCCTTTAAGGTTTTGTTTGTTTTTCGGAATCCTTTAAGTTCTAAAGTTATACGATAATTAACAAAAAATATCCACTAATTTGAAGTTCAATGCTGATTTATCAAGCTTAAATTTTTATGGAGGATGAACTTACATTATATTTAACTATCGCTTAAATATTTCAATATTTTAACGGTAAGTCATTTAAGGTTTCGAGAAAAAAAAACAATTTTCGAACCAGATAATAAAAAAAATCAAATTTTAACACTGAGTTTGGTCAAAATTTCCGGTCGTGAAGTGGTTTATGTCGGCAAGAGGAATCCTATACTGGTGGTGCCTCGATTAAAGTCCTTTTGCAGCTATTATTATAATGTTCCGAATACTTCCTACAATCAAATTACAAGTATTTGTTTACTTAAAATAAGTTTTTAGAACTAATGAACATGTCTGAAATAGGGAATTGAGATTTGCAAATTTACTCATTATTATCTTTAATACTAAGTACGCACTTAGACGTTTCCATCGGTAAGCTGGCTGACATATAGCACGTCACAGCAGAATTACACATGGATAGTGCTACGAGGCAGAACCAAAAATAATGAAATTCACGAAATATATGTGTCGACCTACATCCTTAATTTGGTACATTCTCCAGACATGTAGCCTTTAAGAATGAGCATTCCTACAAAAAGGAACATGTATATCGACTTAGCCAAATATTATAAATCTAAACCAAACTTGCTATGTGGTCCTGTTCGAAGCCTAAGCTTTTAGCCTGAAGTTTTGAAGTCCAAAGACTCACTTTATATGCTGGTATAAGAAAAATATAGGACGGACGGACGAATAACATCCGATAGGGGATCGAAATAGGGAAACCACTTTCTTTATGGGTACTGAAAAGTACGCCATTCTTTATCAAGTCGGGCCCCCAGTTGGGCGCCATTTTATTCTGTTATGGAACGGTGGAACTGAGTTTTGTGGCCGGCTACCATGCCGGTAAGAACGGCTTGTTTATGTCCTGCGATTGCGGCGTGTGCACTGGCAAATATATCCCGCAGCTTCAGTCAGCGTGGGTTCAGAAAAGAAACACAATTGAATGGCCAAGTCACCCCCTCTTCAGTCCATCGTCTAACAGGCTAAAAGTTTATTTTGCACACTGAGGAAAACAACCGCTATTATATTGCATACCAGGCCACCCAGACGGAACCAGGCTCCACTACCTCGCAGCGCCTAGAGAAATTTTTAGGGCTGCTCTAAACCCACCCAACCTATGGCTTCGTTGATGGCTTTGAAGCCCCATAGCACCACTACGCGACCTCAGAAATTAGACCAACTCAAAAGAAAGATTTAGGGATCCATAATCTTTATTGTATTACAAATTTTCATGTTAGATACATAAACATTATGATTAATGATAAAAGAAAATCCAATTGTATACATGAGATTGCCCAAGGCAAGGTATCATATTCCAGGGGCGTAGCCAGAAAATTTCCTTGGGGGTTCAAAAAAAAAATTTTTTTTTTTTCAGTTAAATAATATAAAAAAAAATGTTGTCTTTAGCTTTAACATTCAAGTACGTGTATTTAGAATATGATATCAAAAAGGTTACATTAAAAACTCAAGCGCATGCGTCGCCTTTTCTTCGCCATTTCATCTAAAACTTCATCAAAGGTAACAATTTGATCACGTGGATGCTTAGTGATGCACAGCCATTCAATCGATTTTCACTCATTGTGTTTCTAAAATAGTTTTTAATCAGCCTAAGGGTTGAAAAAGATCTCTCGTTCGTTGCCGTTGTTAATGGAAGCGTACACAAGATTTTCAACAACATGTGAACATTAGGAAAAGCCACAAAATCGCATTCCTGCAATATTAATCATATATAAATTGATAAAAAAAACCGAAGTTGAGCCGAAATAGTGGAGTTTAATTTAGCTTTGCACTAAGCAAATAATGGTCAAAAAGCCTATTTATGCTGCTGTTAAACACATAATTGACCGGCTATCTTTTAACCGAAGTACCTCCTTCAGGAATAAGTAGAATTGATGCTTTTTGAGCCTATGCATGAGATCTAACGTATACATATATAAAACTCAAAAGAAAGAAACTGATCGAATAGAAAAAAATTTTATTTAAAAAAGTCATATCTACACGTAAAAAAACACTAATGTGTTTTTTACATTTTAAAATGTGAAAAACACATTATTTTTTCATTTATCAAATAATTTGAATTTTACATTTTTGAAATGTGTTTTTGATATGAAAAAAATGTAGATATTACATTATAACAATGTGTTTTCCACATGGAAAATAATGTCAAATTTGCATTATATTTCAAAATAGGAAATGTATACTTCCAAAAAATGCTGTAAATTTAACATTATTTAAATTTGGAGAATAAAATGAAAGCACGAGAATTAGTATCGTTTAGTTCGGCAAACAAACAGAACCGTAAGCAATGTTTATATATAGATTGTCGCCGTGACGTAAGGGCAGAAGAATCATGCAAATATTCAGACGCATGGAGTTTTCATATTTGCCTTTTTCATTCCGATGAATTTAATCGCGGTTGAGGCAAACGAGCAAACGCCTGAATTGATTATATTCACGCATGCAATAAGTTGGTTGAGTTTAAATCAATGTCGATTATGTTCGTTTAAGCAAGTTGGATCATTGAAAACGATCATGTTGCCGAATGTAATCGAACGTTTTTGTGTTCGATTTTTGCTGTTCTCTGATATGTATGTAGATGGTCGTTAGGCAAATTTTCAAGGAAACTTCTTTATGAAATTATAGTAAGAGTTAACATGTACATTTGTATATTTAATAAATTGCAGAATTATTATGAAACAGAATATGATTAAGATATAAGTTTTCACTTTGTACATACATATGCTTGTAAATACGTAGCAGAATTATAAAGAAATTTATTAACATAGACATAAAAACATCAAATATTTGAATTGTAACGACCTAAAGAATCAAATGATCCTGATGCAAGGGGGGTTTAAACTCCCAAAACCCCAAGTCGCTACACCCCTGTCATATTCTAAAACTAAACATTAGCATACTAATTAGTATAATGCTTTGTTTTCACTATGTCAAAATCACTGACATCAAATACTGACATAACTGTCACCATGGCGATTTGGTGTCAAATGTGTTTTCATTACATATTAAAAACTGGCATGAAGTCGATATAGCAGTGTGTGCCAAAGACTGTCATCAAATTGTGGTGTCAGTCGATTGACATCCAGTTTTCACCACTGACGTCAAACGTTAAGTAAATATTTTTGACAGCGAAGGGGTCATTTCGGGACTATTTCGGGATCATTTGGGGTACCTACCGACATCATTTCTGGTTGCTTTTCGGGTTCCGTCCGGGATCCCATCGGGGTCATTTCGGGACTTTTTCGAGATCATTTGGGGTACCTTCCGGCATCATTTCTAGATGGTTTTGGGTATCCGTCCGGGATCCCGACTGGGTCATTTTGGGACTTTTTCTCGACTAATACGGGATCATTTGTGGCACCTTCCGGCATCATTTCTAGATGGTTTTGGGTATCCGTCCGGAATCCCGTCAGGGTAATTTCGGGACTTTTTCGCGACTAATACGAGATCATTTGGGGATCCTTTCGGCATCATTTCTGGAGGGTTTTAGGGATCAGTCCGGGATCCGATCAGGGTCATTTCGGAACTTTTTCGGGATCATTTGGGGTGCCTTCCGGCATCATTTCTAGATGGTTTTGGGTATCCGTCCGGGATCCCGTCGGGGTCAATTCGGGACCTTTTCGAGACTAATACGGGATCATTTGGGGACCCTTTCGGCATCATTTCTGGAGGGTTTTAGGGATGCGTCCGGGATCCCATCAGGGTCATTTCGGGACTTTTTCGCGATCATTTGGGGTACTTTCCGGCATCATTTCTAGATGGTTTTGGGTATCCGTCCGGGATCACGTCGGGGTCATTTCAGGAATTTTTCGCGACTAATACGGGATCATTTGGGGACCCTTTCGGCATCATTTCTGGAGGGTTTTAGGGATCCGTCCGGGATCCCATCAGGATCATTTCGGACTTTTTCGGGATCATTTGGGGTACCTTCCCGCATCATTTCTAGATGGTTTTGGGTATCCGTCCGAGATCCCGACGGGGTCATTTTGGGACTTTTTCTCGACTAATACGGAATCATTTGGGTTACCTTCCGGCATCATTTCTAGATGGTTTTGGGTATCCGTCCGGGATCCCATCGGGGTAATTTCGGGACTTTTTCGCGACTAATACGGGATCATTTGGGGTACCCTCCGGCATCATTTCTAGATGGTTTTGGGTATCCGTCCGGGATCCCGTCGGGGTAATTTCGGGACTTTTTCGCGACTAATACGGGATCATTTGGGGACCCTTTCGGCATCATTTCTGTGTGGTTCTCTGGATAAGTCTAGAATCATGTCGTTGTCATTTCGGGGTTTTTTGGGACTATTTCGGGAACTTTTGGAGACCCTTTCGGGGCATTTCTGGATGGTTTTCGGGATATGTACGGGATCGTTAGGGGACCCGTCCGGCATCATTTCTGTGTGGTACTCTGGATAAGTCTAGAATCGTGTCGTTGTCATTTCGTTTTTTTTGGGGACTATTCCGGTAACTTTTGGAGACCCTTCCGGGGCATTTCTGGATGGTTTTCGGGATCCGTCCGCGATATCGTCGGGGTCAATTCGTCACTTTTTTTGGATAAATTCGGGATCATTTGTTGAATCCTATCAGGTTATCAGCTCATACAGATCTTTTTTTTTACTCAATTACAAAAATAAAGTGCACTAGGCAGAAAAAAATGTTTAAACCGTTAACTTGATAAGCAGGCTAATTTGAATAGCTCATATATTTCATTATCTCCTTGCGGACGAGGCCGCTAGTAAAGGCTAGTATATTTATAAAGAAAAAAAGAACTCACGCGGAAAGAGCAGCGCAGGCTGTTCCACTTGGCAGATACCTTAAATCGCGACATCTTTAAAATATCCGCCACATCTTGTCATTGAGCCTCCCTCAAATTCCGGTCCCTGTATTGAGGCGAAAGAAAATTCAAGGTCCCCTCCCTGACCTCTACTTCCTGCAATAGCCTCTCCGTTTGCTCGACTGTATTTCAGTGGTACTACCGACTGGGTGAACGAAAATTGCAGAATTTGAAGCTGAGTCATACATTACGTCCTCCATCTACTCCAACCCCAAACGACAACCCTACTCAAAAATGTCCCGATTGTAATGCGGAGTGAAATACCTTTCGTTTGATACCCATATCGGCATATCTTATGCAATTTTTTTTAAACTTCGAATAGTTGGCAACCCTAAATGGCAACCCTACTCAAAAATGTTCCTTTTGTAATGCGGAGTGACATACCTTTCGTTTGATACCCATATCGGCATATATCATGCAATTTTTTAAATTTCGAATAGGTGGCAACCCTAAATGGCAACCCTACCCAAAAAAGTTCCAATTGTAATGCGGAGTGAAATACTTTTCGTTTGATACCCATATCGGCATATCATATGCATTTTTTTTTTAATTTCGAATAGGTGGCAACCCTAAATGGCAACCGTACTAAAAACGTTCCTATTGTAATGCGGAGTGAAATACCTTTCGTTTGATACCCATATCGGCATATCTCATGCAATTTTTTTAAATTTTGAATAGGTGGCAACCCTAAATGTCAGCCCTACTCAAAAATGTTCCTATTGTAATGCGGAGTCAAATACCTTTCGTTTGATACCCATATTGGCATATCTCATGCATTTTTTTTAAATTTTGAATATTTTTCGTAATTTTCGATATGGAAAAGTGGGCGCGGTCATAGTCGGATTTCGGCCATTTTTTATACCAATACAAAGTGAGTTCAGATAAGTACGTGAACTGAGTTTAGTAGAGATATATCGATTTTTGCTCAAATGTATGCTTAATAAAAATTTTCAAAATCGGAGAACGACCACGCCCACTTAAAAAAAATATTTTTTAAGTTAAATTTTAACAAAAAATTTAATATCTTTACAGTATATAAGTAAATTATGTCAACATTCGACTCCAGTAATGAAATGATGCAATAAAATACAAAAATAAAAGAAAATTTCAAAATGGGCGTGACTCCGCCCTTTTTCATTTAATTTGTCTAGGATATTTTTAATGCCATAAGTCGAACAAAAATTTAACAATCCTTGTGAAATTTGGTAGGGGCATAGATTCTCGGACGATAACTGTTTTCTTTGAAAAAGGGCGAAATTGGTTTGAAGCCACGCCCAGTTTTTATACACAGTCGACGGTCTGTCCTTCCGCTCGGCCGTTAACACGATAACTTGAGCAAAAATCGATATATCTTTAGTAAACTTAGTCCACGTACTTATTTGAACTCGCTTTATCTTTGTATAATAAATTTCCGAAATCCGACTATGACCACGCCCACTTTTTCGATATCGAAAGTAACCAAAAATTAAAAAAATGCCATTATTCTACACCAAATACGAAAAAGGAGATGAAACATCGTAATTGGATTGGTTTATTGACGCAAAATATAACTTTAGAAAAAAACTTTGCAAAATGTGTGTTACACCTACCATATTAAGTAGAAGAAAACGAAAAAGTTCTGCAGGGCGAAAGCAAAAGCCCTTGGAATCTTGTCAGGAATACTGTTCGTGGTATTAAAAAAAAAAATGTAAGGCGCGATAACCTCCGAAGAGATCTAAGGCCGAGCTTCTCCCCAATTTGCGTCGTGCTCCTCTTGATTTTCCCTACAAATTGGCCGGACGGGACCTACATGTTTTATGCCGACTTCGAACGGCATCTGCGAGGCAGATGAGTTTTCACTGAGAGCTTTTCATGGCAGAAATACACCCGGAGCGCTTGCCAAACACTACCGAGGGGCGAACCCGCTTAGAAAAATTGTCTTCTAATTTAAAAACCTTATTTCTAAAATTTTGATGTTGCTTTGCCCGGGGTGCGAACCCAGGGCATACGGTGTGATAGGCGGAGCACGCCACCATCACACAACGGTGGCCGCCGTCCGTGGCATTACATATATAAATAAATTAGCGGTACCCGACAAATGATGTTCTGGGTCACCCTGGTCCACATTTTTGTCAATATCTCGAAAACGCCTTCACATATACAACTACCACCACTCCTTTTTAAAATATTCATTAACACCTTTCATTTGATACCCAACCATGAGTGCGGAATGTCACATTTTTAAAAAACCTATAGATGTATACATCCGAAAGCTCTTGTAAGTGAATCATGATACACCAGTGTGCCGACTTTTTTATGATAGGTTAAGCGCCGATATAAAATTATTTTCCGCGGATAGATTGATTTTTCTAAAAATCTTATATATAAAAGTGTGCGTGGTCCTTAACACAGTTAGTCCCTAAATCAATCTATTTTCGTAAAATTTTAAAGATACGCAAGACTGCATTCCGACATTGCTGCTCAGTGGAGTTCTTCCTCTTTTTCAAGGTTTCAAGATCCTGCGGAAAGCTGAGGGAAACAGCTACAATAGCAGACTCGCGCGAGAAAAACTTTGTTTTGGGATTAACTTCAATCAACGACTGACAGTTGCAGCCATTTTGCTCCCAAATCGAATTGACATCCGTTAACTCTGTTGTTTCTTTGCGATTTTTCCAAAAATAGTAGTAGTAGAAATATGACGCAATTAATTTAAAAATATCCGAAAGTACTGAACTGCGTAATTCCTTAGTACAATGCCTTTAGGTTTATGGTGAATTTAATACCTATGCCTTCTCACTAGAGTAGGCACCTGGTCGTTGGTGTGAGGGCTTAGCCGAACTACATAGCGCCCGACTATGAGGCGGAGCTATTTAGGACTGGCAATTAAGCTACTTCGCCTCATAGGAGGGCAGCTGGATGTCGGTGACCAAGAAATACCAACCCCCTAAAACAGGATGTGCCTATTGGACGATTTGCAGCCAGGGGATAAATTGGGCTGTATTAGAACGGAGATTTCCCGATACCGGGCCACCTCTGAAAGTATTGATGTCCTTACCACTGTAAGGTGCGCTGCTGTGGCGGACGGTTCTTTCCCCGTATATAATACTGGACCGCTGAGCCCGCTTTGTCGGGCAGGTGGTCGTACGACCAAGATGAATGACTTATTACCTAATTTTAATATGGACGTTGATAAGAGGACTGAGTCGCAAGCCAAGGGCGACAAATGCGCATTAAGCGATGCGTCGGACTCGGGGAGCGAGAGTAGTGCTGATTCAATGAACTCCGTGTTGGAAAAGCATACAAATGAAAACGGAGTAGTAGAGTGGAGAAGGGTACGGATCAGAGGAAGTAAGATAGCTCTCTCTCAGTACCGTGCAGCACTAAGAATTGTCCAACGCCTGGGAGCAGTGGTCGGCCCAACAGAAGTGGAGATCGAGCGCTTGGAATGGGCTCATGAGTCGGTAGAAGTAGGTCGACGGCACTTCAAAAGGTTTGCTGCGAGAAACCCTCGGGTCTGCAACCGGTACGAGGAGGAATTAGCGTCGAATGGCAAAATGAAGAGGCAACGTTCGGCGGAAGGCGACAAGCCTCCTTTCGTGAAGCAGAAAGGACACAGTCCCAGAGCCGAGAGCTAGGGCAGTCGCATAGACAAGACAAGTGGGTCCAAAGATGTAAGACAGATGGGCCCCAGCAGCGAGGTAGCAACTACTACTACTACTACTAATGGTGTGAAGCTGATAGCGTGCGACAACATCGCGAGCTTGCGGTGGCTGGAGGAAGTGGTTCCAAACCACCAAAGGCAAGGCACAAAGTCTCGAGGATAAAAATCCTAACGCGCTAGAAGTGGGCGAAGACGAAAAGGGCCTCAAAAGCCTAAAAAAAAAGGACAGGTAGAGGTGGCCGAAGTCACCACGAAGGTGTTAGAAGAGGACCAACAGCCGAATGATACTGCGAGTCGCACAGAGGAACACCAGGCACAGAATTTACGAGAAGCAGAAGGGGGCCTCGAATACTCTAAACCAGAAGGGCAAGAGGAAAACGCCGACGTCACGACGAAGGTGCTGGAGGAGGCAAATAGGAAAATGTTGCCGCGAGTCTTACAGATAAACCTCCAACACAGTGAACTGGCCCCGAGCGAACTCCTCTTAACCCTTGAGGAGGGTTCGTTTGACGTGGCGCTGATCCAGGAGCCGTTGTTCTCATCGGGAGCAAAGGTTTTTGACTTAGCGCGCGCGAATTTGCCGTTTACTACGCACAAACGGAAGAACGGGTGCGAGCTGCAGTAATGATAAGCATGTTACACTGAGCTCCGAACGTGATATATCAAGGTATGATTGGATGGTTATTGATAGACCATCCTTCTCCGACCATGCGTATATCAGCTTCAGCATCCCCCTAAAGAGGGTAGAGAAGGGAGGAACCTTTAGAAATCCTATCTGAACGAACTGGACTAAATTCCAGAAACATGTAGAAACAAAACTGGAACAACCCAAAGAGGTTGCCAATGTGGAGGAACTGAAGGATCTAATGAATTCCCAACAAGGACGCTTATGACTGCGTATAACAAAGCTTGCCGTCTAAGAAGATTCAGAGGAAAAGCAAAGCCGCCATTGTGGAACAATGAGCTGAATATTCTAAGAAGACAGGTAGATAAAATATTTAAGCTACTAAAGACCGCGGAAAGCGAAGCGTATCGGGAAGAGTAGAGGGATCTACTGAGGATCTACAAGCGTGCAATTTCCAGGGCGAAGAGAACCTCATGGAAAAGTTTCTGTACGGACATAGAGTACTCCAGGGAAACAGCACGGTTGAAAAAAGTCCTAGCAAGGGGAGCATAGTCCAGGGACTAATAAAGAAAGAAAACAGAGAATGGTCACGTAGTTGTGAGGAATTCCTTGAGGTGCTTTTCAATACACATTTCCTATCGGGAGATGGTTTAGAAGAACCAGGAGACAGCACTCACACTTCGATCACCGATCGGGTAGTGCCGGGCTTGGTGACCGAGAGAATGGGCGGTGAAGACGTTCTCTACGTTTAAATCGCCGGGCCCAGATGGTATATTCTCGGCCATGCTACAAGTTTCCAGTAGTGCGGTCGTGGAATGGCTTAAAATAATATTCAATGGGTGCATAAGACTGAATCATGTACCGCACTCTTGGAGAACTGTACGTGTAGCTTTCCTACTATAGGCGGGGAAGATCGGTCACGTGTATCTCAAAGACTATAAACCCATTAGCTTAACATCATTTCTGCTCAAAACCTTTGAGAGGCTGATAGATGTGTACGTAAAGCCCAACGTGGATGAAAAGCTGCTCTCCACAACACAACATCCGCAACCAAAAGCGAGTCGGTAGACACCGCATTGCATAGGATCATAGAAAAAGCCCTGGAATATAAGGAATATACTCTAGGAGTCTTCTTAGATATTCTCTGGGCTCTCAACAATGTTTCCAAATGGGCGATTATGGATGGTCTTAATTACATTAAAGTGCATCCATCCTTAACGAGATGGCTCGGCTGCATGTTAAATTGCAGGAAGATTACATCACAATGGGGATTGTACGAGGCCACGAAATCCGTGGACAGGGACGCTGCAGGGAGGGGTGCTATCACCTCTGCTGTGGACACTGGTCATCAGCCAAATGCTCAGGCGATTCGATGAGGGACCCGTAAAATTTACGGCTTACGCAGATGACGTTGCAATTGTCATAAGTGCAAAGTGCCTTCCAACGATTAGCTCTTCGATGGATCGGGCGCTTCGGGATATGTATACCTGGGCATCTAATGAAGGGTTGAAAGCCAACGCGGAGAAGACAGATATGGTCTTGTTTACAAAGAGGTACAAGGTCCCCAACTTAGACCAGGCCTAAATTAGTTGCACAAAATATCTAGGAATCATCCTAGACAGTAAGCTGTCATTAAAGCTCAACGCGGAGGAGAGGGCGAAGAAGGCCTCAACGGCACTTTATGTATGTAAAAGAATGCTGGGGTGTACGTGGGGTTTATCGCCCTCTCTTTCTCATTGGGTTTTTACAGCGATTGTAATCCCTATTCTATGCTATGGAGTTCTTGTTTGGTGGAAAGCCACACAAAAAACAACCTAGCTCAAAAAATTAGAGCGGGTATGCACACTATCAATACTTAGCATTACGGGAGCCCTGAAAATAACCCCGACGGCTGCACTGTATGCCAATCTGCTCCTGTAGACTCAAAAATGTCCCTATTGTAATGCGGAGTGAAATTTCGAATAGGTGGCAACCCTAAATGGCAACCCTACTCAAAGATGTCCCTATTGTAATGCGGAGTGAAATACCTTTCGTTTAATACCCATATCGGCATATCTAATGCATTTTTTTTTTTAATTTCGAATAGTTGGCAACCTTAAATGGCAACTCTACTCAAAAATGTTCCAATTGTAATGCGAAGTGAAATACCTTTCGTTTGATACCCATATCGGCATATCTCATGCAATTTTTTAAAATTTCGATTAGGTGGCAACCCTAAATGGCAACCCTACTCAAAAATGTCCCTTTTGTAATGCGGAGTGACATACCTTTCGTTTGATACCCATATCGGCATATCTCATACATTTTTTTTTAATTTCGAATAGGTGGCAACCCTAAATGGGAACTCTACTCAAAAATGTTCCAATTGTAACGCGGAGTGAAATACCTTTCGTTTGATACCCATATCGGCATATCTCATGCAATTTTTTAAAATTTCGATTAGGTGGCAACCCTAAAAGGAAAACCTACTAAAAAATGTTCCTATTGTAATGCGGAGTGAAATACCTTCCGTTTGATACCCATATCGGCATATCTCATGCAATTTTTTATTTTTCGAATAGGTGGCAACTCTAAATGTCAGCTCTACTCAAAAATATTCCAATTGTAATGCGGAGTGAAATACCTTTCGGTTGATACCCATGTCGGCATATCTCATGCATTTTTTAAAATTTCGATTAGGTGGCGACCCTACTAAAAAATGTTCCTATTGTAATGCGTAGTGAAATACCTTTCGTTTGATACCCATATCGGCATATCTCATGCATTTTTTTTATTTTTCGAATAGGTGGCAACCCTAAATGGCAGGCCTACTCAAAAACGTTCCTATTGTAATGCGGAGTGAAATACCTTTCGTTTGATACCCATATCGGCATATCTCATGCAATTTTTTTTTCGCATAGGTGGCAACCCTAAATGGCAGCCCTACTCAAAAATGTTCCTATTGTAATGCAGAGTGAAATACCTTTCGTTTGATACCCATATCGCCATATCTCATGCAATTTTTTTAAATTTCGAATAGGTGGCAACCGTAAATGGCAACTCTACTCAAAAATGTCCCTATTGTAATGCGGAGTGAAGTACCTTTCCTTTGATACCCATATCGGCATATTTCATGCAATTTTTTTTAATTTCGAATAGTTGGCAACCCTAAATGGCAACCCACTCTAAAATGTCCCTTTTGTAATGCGGAGTGACATACCTTTCGTTTGATACCCATATCGACATATCTCATGCATTTCTTAAAATTTCGAATAGGTGGCAACCCTAAATGGCAACTCTACTCAAAAATGTTCCAATTGTAATGCGGAGTGAAATACCTTTCGTTTGATACCCATATCGGCATATCTCATGCAATTTTTTAAAATTTCGATTAATTGGCAACCCTAAATGGCAACCCTACTAAAAATATTCCTATTGTAATGCGGAGTGAAATACCTTTCGTTTGATACCCATATCGGCATATCTCATGCAATTTTTTTATTTTTCGAATAGGTGGCAACCCTAAATGGCAGCCCTACTCACAAATGTTCCTATTGTAATGCGGAGTGAAATACCTTTCGTTTGATACCCATATCGGCATATCTCATGCAATTTTTTTAAATTTCGAATAGGTGGTAACCGTAAATGGCAACTCTACTCAAAAATGTCCCTATTGTAATGCGGAGTGAAATACCTATCGTTTGATACCCATATCGGCATATCTCATGCAATTTTTTTAAATTTCGAATAGGTGGCAACCGTAAATGGCAGCCCTACTCAAAAATGTTCCTATTGTAATGCGGAGTGAAATACCTTTCGTTTGATACCCATATCGGCATATCTCATGCAATTTTTTTATTTTTCGAATAGGTGGCAACCCTAAATGGCAACCCTACTAAAAAATATTCCTATTGTAATGCGGAGTGAAATACCTTTCGTTTGATACCCATATCGGCATATCTCATGCAATTTTTTTATTTTTCGAATAGGTGGCAACCCTAAATGGCAGCCCTACTCAAAAATGTTCCTATTGTAATGCGGAGTGAAATACCTTTCGTTTGATACCCATATCGGCATATCTCATGCAATTTTTTTATTTTTCGAATAGGTGGCAACCCTAAATGGCAGCCCTACTCAAAAATGTTCCTATTGTAATGCGGAGTGAAATACCTTTCGTTTGGTACCCATATCGGCATATCTCATGCAATTTTTTTTATTTTTCGAATAGGTGGCAACCCTAAATGGCAGCCCTACTCAAAAATGTTCCTATTGTAATGCGGAGTGAAATACCTTTCATTTGATACCCATATCGGCATATCTCATGCAATTTTTATATTTTTCGAATAGGTGGCAACCCTAAATGGCAGCCCTACTCAAAAATGTTCCTATTGTAATGCGGAGTGAAATACCTTTCGTTTGATACCCATATCGGCATATCTCATGCAATTTTTTTAAATTTCGAATATGTGGCAACCGTAAATGGCAACTCTACTCAAAAATGTCCCTATTGTAATGCGGAGTGAAATACCTTTCGTTTGATACCCGTATCGGTATATGTCATGCAATTTTTTTTTTTTAATTTCGAATAGGTGGCAACCTTGTGAGTGGCAACACCTATGTAGAAAGTCTTAGAAGGTGAAACATTATCTCTGTGCCAAATTTAATTTAAATCGGTTGAGCCGTTCCCGAGATCGTTCGGCTATACAAACAAACAAGAATTGCTCGTTTAATGACAGATTTGCCAGCATGTTGGCAAATCTGTTTTGTGTGTCAAACGTTTCCAACTGCGCTGGCAAACTGAAATTTGGTCGTTTTCACTTGGATGCCATTTTGTCTGACAGTGAGCTGTCAAACCTGACTGCAAACGCAACTGACACTATTTGGCAGTCCGTTTTCATTATTTTGGCAACATGTGACGACATATATGCCATAATGACAACGAGGCTTAAGTAATTTATCTTTGCCTGATCACTAACGAAATTTTTGTGGTGGGTATTACTATTAATATATTTCTGACCTATCTCAATTTTCCATGTTATGGGGGTCAATGAACTTTGGGTTAACGTTCGCATGAACCATATGTACATTTGTACATAATAAAGAAAAAAAATTCTGCCGCAATAGAAAAATGAAAAAAAAGAACGAAGGGCAGTTCTCGCAATCTACAGATATGCGTTCCGTGAGAATTCATACTTTGGAAAGCATGTAGTAATTCTTATATATGTACCCACGCAGGTAAAGCGTGCAAACAAAAACAATGAAAGATCGCGAATTTCTACAAACAGAAATTGGTCGTGTTAAAATGCTTACATATATACTCATGAGTTAAAAAGAGTCCCTTATACTCTGCTGTAACCATGTAGGCGGCTAAGGATAATAGTTCCGGGTAGACAAAAAAATAGTTATCGGAAATCTCATGATTCCTCGCGAAACAAAATTATAGCATATGAACTTTGTATATCCAGACTACGCATGTACATATATATATACTAAGTAAACTGGTTCTCTACTTACATCGTTATTGTTGCCACATCAATGTCTCACGCAGCGTAGAAGGCCTCCTCCGCAGGTAGATTTTGTTGTCAGCTTGCTAAAAGTTGTTTTAATTATGGTTCTATGCGTATCTACATGCAATGTCTTTAGTCCATGCCAAAGGAAAATTATTCCAAGCTATTAGTTCATCCTAACAGCCACCAATATATCAAATATGAGAGAGAGAGCCACGCCTGTTCCAAAAAAATATCCAATTTGAATATTGAGATTACGAAGCCCTCAAACTAACAAAATCATAAATGGAACGAAGTCGAAAAAAAAAAAAATATGCTGGGGGGAATTTTACTACATATGTTCGTGTGTACGTGCTCTTACGACAGCAAGCATTGTAGTGTGAAAATAAGTTCATTGATAGCAATTGAGGAAGATTAGGAATAAAAGTACAAACCACGAGTAATCCCACCAAATGTTTAAGATTTTATTCTAATAGTTAGAGAAGATCTCCTTAAATACAAAATGTAATGTATTTCAAATTTCGAAAAATTTAGTAACTAGATCTATTTCAGGTAGTGCACAAGGGCACAACACAGCAGTACTTAATGAAAAAGAAATCGATTCGAAAAAAAATATTTTACAATATCTAAATTTCCAAATATTTTTCCGTCAATTCATTCTTCGTTATTAATCTACGTGTTAAAGCTAGTGATAATGATATTTTCACCAAGTTTTAAGGTTACGTGCTTTTAAGACCCCGCGAGTGTAATCATGCACATGTCTCTTTATGTATGTATATCTAATAAACGGGCTCTTGAGCTAGATTTGTGCAAAACGTGTTTAACTTTAGAAAAATGTTAATTAATTAATGAAGAAAACGATTACGTTGATCGTAAAGCCTATCTCTCCTCTTCAAAGGTTCAAGGGCGAAAAGCAATACGTTCCTAGGAACATAAACTCAATGTTCGGGACCTATGTTCCTAAAGAGAAGTTGGCAAAAAAAAACCATGATAGGCACCAAAGCAAATTCCGATGTACCCTGTTAATCCTTTGGTTTAATCGCTGGCTCAAACATAAATAAGTTGGCTGGCCCGGCACCTCTCCAATCACGTTAATCCCATAAGTTTTTGTCTAGTCGAATTAAATTTAAATACAGCAGCTCTTCGCATTGTGCTCCAATAAATGGTACAGTAACGCCAAATTTGTACGTTTTGTATGTCTGCCTAATTGCAGTTATGGTGACATTCAGGCTAGTTTCTGGTTTACGATTGAATATTAAAACTTTTTCACTCGCGATTATGTGTTCTGTAGCGTGGCTGGATCTTAAAAGGCGGAAACTCGCTTTTTTTATTTCTCATAATGCAGCAAACCGGTGATCCCGTCGAAGTAATCGATAAATCTTTATCGATGCACAGCTGATCCGTCATGGTGGGAAGGGAAATTTCCTAGCTGTGTTCAATTAGCCATTCATTCGTACAAAAATCAGGGACCATGAACAAAAAAATTCAATGTGGAATTACAATATTTAACAGTGAGATCCGTAGATTGTATTTCTTATTTCTATGTACCCACGTACAAAGCTCCGAAACACGCTGTAATTTTACAATATCGCAGAATTGAAACTGATCGCCAACAATTTCAATTGCCACTTCATCAATCGTCGGTACATTAAATTTTCTGGCATGCTCACAAAAAGGCGGTTTATCCGCTCTGATTATGATTTTGTGATTATCAGATGGCATACGATCGAGAGCGGTTTTGAACAATTACACCAATTCATTGTTCTGATGAAAAAATTATTGGAGATCGCAAATAATCGCTCGTTTTGAATGCGAGACAATTGTGCAAAGTTCATCCAACTAACCATTTTCATCTCCGATAAAATATATTTGCAAAAATTGATGGTTAGCGTCAGGAAATGGTAACAATGCACCCGCTCAATGATAAATCTGACCTTGAATCTGTAATGTGTATGCAATGTAATTTGATGTTGGATCAGAATCCTTAAAAACATTGTAGAAACTGTTACTTAGATCCACAGAACAATTAGATATTCCACATGAAGTTATCACCTTCTTAAATGTCGGCATAAAATTGTCTCTTATAATTTTTGTAGCACCAAAAGAAGTCAATTGAAATGATGAATTTTATTCTTGTTTATGATTCATAAAATGCTTCGACATTGGTGAGCCTCCAAAAATCAATGAGTGCAATGGATCAGGTGGAGTTTCAAATGCCGGCATTTTCACTTTGCCATTAGCACAACACATGCCAGCCGTTTCACCCAGAAACTTAGCTGCTTCACAATGTGGACATATCGCACTCATTAATCCAATATATCCATGCATACTGTAATCAATTTGTGGATCGTAATTAAAAGCAGCGCGATACATATGTTCCAGAACACGACGTCGTATTTGTCTTGGTCGTGCTGGATTTCTTTGCCGCTGTGGTTCTGCAGACCTATTTCGTGCATATCGTTCACGTCGTATTTCATTTTGTTGTGACAGGTCATCAATACGTTGCGCTCTTCTTTGAAGTAACATTCTGTTAGCATTACGCGTACGTTAACCGATATTTTGTCGTCTGGCTCGAGGCATTTTCTTCAAGAGAAAGGAAAAAAATTCACTAAAACTCCATGTTCAACGCAATAAATTTAATTTAAGAAAAGCACAAATGCAAACAAAAATGCGCGGTCGAAATACACCGACAGGTATATGTCCAAAAGACAAAACGAAAATACAAACCGTGCAAAAAATTTGATGAAAACCACAACAAAACACGTGTGCACGATTAGATACAGTTGAAATCACTAAATGAATTCTGTAAAATGAACGAAGAAAGAACATTTGAAAAAATAAATTTGAAGAGAAAAACATGATACATCATTGCCACAATTTTCTACTATGTTTTTTTTTCAACGATACGACATACTTACAGAAGGAATTCTCAATGGATTATAAATATTGATATCAATGCAATTGAAAATGAAGAAATACTCAATTATGAATCGAAAACTACATAAATATTGAACACACGTGTTGATTCTCCATAGTTCATAACAAAAGGACCTAATGTCAATATACACCGAAAGTACGATGTGACAGATATGTTGTGTTGTGGTGTATCTCTTTCCATTGTATCTGAAAAATCCCTATTGCCAAAATGGCAGCCATGTTCATTGTTCATACTCTTGTTTAAGAAAACTCGATCAGATGCAGATGAATCAGTACATCACATCATATATACATTTATCGTAAATGTGCAAGTTGAATGGCAACAATCAACGATTCTGTATATTCGTTTTTCCAATAACTGGTTTCTCGTCGTGAAAGAAGGTTGAACACGTTGCGCCGAACCGTTGTTTGTTGGGACAGTTGTGTAATGAAGAGATATTGTAAATTTTCAGTAAGGAAGCGACCATTTGAAAAGAACCAGTTGAAATTTGCGGAATGTCTGGTTTTGATTTCGAGAAATCTAAAATATTAACTGAAATAATGCATCAGCGCTTCGTCGTAAAAAATACGATGAACTCGATACTCTTGAATTCTTGTTGTCAAAATCCCAGCCAAAAATGAATCTGCCAATGCGAAATGTATGACATCTTCATCAGAATGCAGTCGGTCAGCAATTTCCAAGATTATTTCAACTGTATTCATGGTTGTTTCTGAAGAAAAGCAACGCAGTTCCACTACAATGTTGTTTCTTTGATACAACAAAATCACACTTAATAAATTTAGGGGGACATTACTCACCTAATAGAAGCACAGCATATACCGAATTTAGTTAAATCCAGTTCATTTATTTCTTGTTTTCACAGTTTTTATGAAAAAAAAAAACAAAAAAATTACTTCTTTTTTTCGTTTGGTTTTCACTTGAGAAATGCCGAACGTCAAATTATAATTCTAGAAACGTCAATTACATTGAATAATGCAAAATTGAAATAAGCACCACCTACTCCATTTCATGAAATAACGCAAATATGCAAATAAGCACCATCTATTGGTATGAAACTTAGCCTTAGCTTGGTGTGATATATCTCATGAACCGCTTGACCAAATTCAATCAAAATATACAGAAACCATCTACATGTTAGCCCAAATTTACCGTAGAAATTTGGTTGAATTTGGTGAAGCCGTTCTCAAGTTATAAAGTAACACCAAAAATGTGCACTTATTTTTATATATATACTTAGATCAAAATTTAACTGTCTTGCCAAAACGGATTCAACACAAAGCGTAGCAAGTCCTGAAACTCGCTCTTGAGATGAACACGATGTATGTACATTTTTAATTCTTGAAGGGTCGCTGAAGGAACGTTCTGCACTAGTTACAGTGACAGGTATATGGCAAAAGATATGTTTAGGCCTAATGCCTAACTTTTACCTGATTGACGGCGCCCCTCCCTAACGTTTTAATAATATTTCCAGCCACCCACACTCACGCCGCATTTCTGTGCATGCATGCACATGCATGCGTTTCATACAAATGCACGTGTGTGTGTGCAGGTTGTCAGCACCCATGCACGTATATGTGGGGGTGGTTGTATGTGTGGCCTTTCCCCTCCTTAACACCAGAGGAATTCTTCGCGGCTTAGCGGTTGTCCTCAACGGGATAACCGGCCTCTTTCTCGATCAACCGCCTAACGATACGCATCGGCCAAGGATCAACGCCGTACTTTTTTATACAGGTAAAATATCATTTATCACCTTTGCATTGTACATTTCCTTTCAATTTAATTAAATAAAATATTATAACGTGGAAATCCTCTTTGTGTTCTCTTTTATTGTATTTCTGAGTGAACCTTGTGCGCCTACCCACTGCCGGTTCCAGACGCACTCAGGCCAAACATTGGTCCTCCTCACCGAGAACGGAAAGCACCTTTTATAATACAGTCCACTACTTAATACAGAATAATCAACGTGTAAGCACAATCTGCCGAGGAAAATGTTTGTCTAGAGGATTATTTGCCCCAGCAGCCAAAAACACAGAAAGGAGTTTTTCTATATCTAAATACCAGAGCCACAGCACATTTTGCCTACTAAAATTTGTTTGCCACAACACACATCAGCAGAGCCACCGAAGCCACAGCACAAAGAGAAGTAAGTGTTTCTTGCCATTTTTTTAAGTGTTATTAAAGAAAAATAAAGAATACACCCGTGTTGTGCGCGAAATATTGAAATCGAGAAGAAGTGTAAAAAGTGAATTATTTAGTGGGCACCATTTTTCCATTTTAAAAGTTAAACCACTTGATTTGTTAATTTATTTCGGTCCTTGTGATTATCTGGTTTATCCCCCCACCAGTGGTAAGGTTTTCCAGACACAACATAAGGAAGAGGTAACCTCACTTTCCGCACTATATTGAATAGTTTTTTTTGTTGTTTTTTTTGCACATCACAAACACGAATTTAACTTCAATTTAACTAATTCGGTGCACACTTCACTTTAAACACTTTTTACACTTTTGTTTTTTCGCTTATTTTCGGTTTCAACTGCAATATCGCACGCACTTTCTAAGCCTTGTTCACAATTAACCCATTGACTGTGGAGGTGGCGAGTGGTCCCTTGTTTGCTGTTGTCGCTACTGAGACACAAAGCCCAAATTAAACCTTTTGTTGTTGGCGCGGCTCTCACAAAGTCTGAAAATAAAGTATTAAATAGAAAACGTCGAAATTCAAAAGTGTAGTCACTGCTACGCCAGGTATCTTAATTCAGGAGATTCTCATTATTTCTAATCGGAAATTTTCTCGTTAATAAACGTAACCAAGACCATGGAAACCTACATCCGTTTAGTAGAATCAATCGCAGAGTTTGATAAAGATTACAGCCTTATTCCGGAGAGCGACCATAGCAAACACACCCTTGCAATACAGCAGGAAGAGTTGCGGCTCTTGTGGAAGAAGGTAAAGTCTGCGTTTGATTCGCTATTGGGATCTGATGAGGTGTCAGCGGATGACGTTATGGCGATCAGAAAGAAGCAAAAGGCAGCATACGCAATCTACGTGCGATGTTCAGCATCTATATCTGCTGAGGCAGAAAAATACAAGAAGGATGAAAAGAACGTCAACCCTGAGCAAGAACCTCATGGGCATAAAATTCGCCTCCCTGCTTGCGACACGGAAGTTTTTAAAGGGGATTATCTGTATTGGCCAACTTTTCGCGACCTTTTCACGGCAATATATATAAACAATTCCAGCTTGAAACGGGTGGAAAAGTTATTCCATCTCAAAAAAAACGCAGGGCGAAGCAAAAGATGTCGTTAAAAAATGCCCTCTCACAAATGAAGGTTTCGAGATGGCATGGAAAAACTTGTGTGAAAGATACGAGAACAAACGTATCTTAGTTAACACACAACTACAAATTCTATTTAACTTAAAAAGGTAGAAAGTGAGTGTGGTAGTTCAATAAAAAAGCTACAAAATGATATAAATAATTGTATTTCGTCCCTTAAATGCCACAAAATTGACACTTCCAATTGGGATGCAATCCTGACCTATCTATGCTCAACCAAGTTACCAGAGAGCACGCTGGCTCTTTGGGAGCAAAGTGTGTCTGGTTTTACAGGGCATACCACTTCGAAAGTGCAAAAACCAAACGCGTCGCGACAATCGTCAGAAACCCCTACGAAAAGACTTGGTGCTTTGCAAACAAAAGTATCCAAGCAAACAATAAAATCAATTTGTAAAATGTGCAAATCCCCTGAGCACAGATTACGAAACTGTTCACGCTTTTGCGAGTTAACCCCAATAGAAAGGATTAAATTTATAAAATCCACAAGTGGCTGCCTGAATTGTTTATCCCCAGGACACACCGTGACGAAGTGCACCAGTTCCTACAACTGTTCCAAATGCTACTCTCGCCACCACACGCTCCTGCATGCGGATACATCTCAGCAAACTGCTCTGCGCAATCCTTTCAAAGACGTGGATAATATCCCAACAACTTCGGCACAGGCGCGACAATCTGCGAACCAGAATGTAAAATCCTGTCATGCCAATTCCAGCACAGGCGTGCTATTAGGAACTGCTCGCGTACTCATTCGACATAATGGTACCGACTTCTCCGCACGGGCATTAATTGATTCAGGGTCTGAATGTTCCTTTATAACTGAAAGACTGAAACGCAGAATCAATTTGCAAGCGAGAAAAATGCATGCCCAAGTTTCAGGCATCATAAATGCGGTGTCAGCTCAGGTGAAAGAAGCATCCAAAATTGAATTACGTTCACCAGTGAATGCTTGCTTCAGCCTGATTACAGCCGTTCTAGTCCTACCCAAACTCACTGGGAATCTTCCATCCTGCCATATCAACGCCATGACTATGCAGGCAATGCCAGACTTGGTTTTAGCAGACAAGAGGTTCTACATCAACGAAGACGTAGACCTCATACTTGGAGGAGACATATATCCCCAAATTATACTGAGCGGTCTGGAAAAAGAATGTACTAAATACACTTTTGGCCCAAGAGACAGTGTTCGGTTGTATACTGACCGGTCGCATCGAAGCACCGAGTCCAACGAAGAGCATTATGTCATTCTACAACGAGGTTGCGTTAGACAATCAATTAAAAGCTTTCTGGGAGGTAGAAAATGTGCCCAAAAATAAAATGCTTAATGAAGAAGAAAGGTATTGTGAACAATTTTTGAAGGACACAACAAAACGTGATGAAAGTGCAAGATATACAGTTTCGCTACCATTCAGGCAAGATTACCCTGAGAAGATTGCATTAGAACCGTCCCTAAAGCGCGCATGTTCACAATTCTTCAGAAATGAGGGGCGATTACTGAAAAACCAAGAGTTAGGGAAAGAGTATGTTCGGGTGTTATCCGAATACGAAACGCTTGGACATATGACAAAAATCAACAACAATATTATATCCGACGATTCGGATAATTATAAAGGCGGAAAGTACCACTACCAAGGTGCGCGTCGTCTTCAACGCGTCAAGTCCGACAGCAAATGGCATTAGTCTAAACGACATACTCCACCCAGGTCCAGTACTCCAAGCAGACTTGCCTATTTTAATTCTACGTTGGAGACTGTACCGCTTTGTCTTTAATAGTGACATAGAAAAGATGTATAGGCAAAGTTTGGTGACCGATAATCACGCCAAATTTCAAAGAATTATCCATCGAACATCCCCCAACGAACCCATCAGTCTTTACGAACTAAAGACTGTCACATTTGGTGTAAACTGCGCCCCCTACCTCGCGATACGGTCACTTCTACAATTGGCTGATGCTGTAGAAAATACCCACCCAATAGCATCGGGTATATTACACGAAAGTATGTATGTCGACGACGTTTTATCTGGAGGACATACATAGCGTCAACCATCAGAGCAAAAAACGAGATTCGCGAAGCATTAACTCACCTGGCTTTCCATTGCGCAATTGGACATCAAATTGTGAGGAAATCCTTCAGGACATCCCCAAAACGGATCTGCTCAGCGAGGACTTCCTAGCGTTTGAAGAGGCTAGCTCGGTGAAGGCACTCGGAATACGATGGAACGCGCATTCAGACATGTTTTACTTTACCGCAGGAGCTTTAGAAAATGCCGAGAACATCACCAAACGCGCAATCCTATCCGCTATAGCCAAACTTTTCGACCCTTTAGGTTGGCTGCACTAATGGCCATAGTGGCAAAAATACTAATGCAGAATATCTGGTTAGAGGGCAGCGGGTGGGACGAACCTGTCTCCCCAACTACCTTAGAACGGTGGGAAAATTTCACCCAACACTATAGCGAAATAGATAATATTAGGATACCGCGGTGGGTAAATTTTTCACCGGAAGGCGACATAGAAATCCACGGCTCTGTGACGCTTCCGAGAAAGCATATGCGGCAGCGGTATACATGCGCGTGAAAAGAGACGATCAGGTTTTCATACACTTACTTTTAGCAAAAACCAGAGTAGCTCCAGTGAAAACCATCTCGCTACCACGTTTAGAAGTCTGCGGCGCCGTGCTGCTTGCAGAAATCATGGAATCAATATTCCGAAACATTCATTTGGGACCAGCAAGAGTTTACCTCTGGACGGATTCAACCATCGTACTAGCATGGATAAGAAAGCCGCCCTGTTCCTGGTCAAACTTCGTCGCACACCGAATCACTAAGATCATCGATATGGTCGGTAACAAGGACTGGCTTCACGTGGACTCGGAATCTAATCCAGCGGATCTAGGAAGCAGAGGGCTACTTGCATCAGATTTGGTCAAAAATTCGTTGTGGTGGCAGGGACCTTCTTGGCTGCAAGAAGACAATTCCCACTGGCCAGCACAAGAGACCGAATACAAAACGTCCGTTGAGGAGAAGAGGGCACAATCGTATGCCACGACAAGGGTAGATAATATATTCTTGACCGATTTTCAGATTTACCACGAGCTTTGAAAGTCCTGTCTTATGTTAGGAGATTCTATAAAAGAACGCATCCTAAAACTAAAGCCGTGTTCCAAGAAAAGTGGTGCATAATATCAGCCGATGAGATTAAGGCAACAACTCAAGCATTAATACGAGGCTGCCAGAAACAATTTTACGGTACAGAATATTTAAAATTAAAAAATAGGGAACCTATTAATCGGAAGAGTGAAATCCTGTCACTCAACCCATACATCGACAAAGATGATATTATCAGAACAGGAGGGCGTCTAGGGGCTTCAAAAGACATGTCATACAACGAGCGTCATCCGATCATCTTGCCTTACAATTGTAGGCTGTCTCGCCTTACAGTTATAATGGCTCATCATGACTCCCTTCATGGCGAGAACCAGCTCATTCTCCGTCTTATACGAACCCAATACTGGATACCGAATGTCAAGACCACGATCAGAGCCATCATCCACAATTGCAAAACCTGCATTATTCACCGAAAGCAGGCGCAGTCCCAACTTATGTGTACCCTTCCCTGCGAACGTACTGCTTTTACCCGCGCGTTCACCAATACCGGGGTAGACTTTGCGGGGCCTTTCGACATCAAAAGCTACCGTGGTAGGGGATGTCGACTGTCAAAAGGCTACGTATGCCTTTTTGTCTGTTTCTCCACTAAGGCCATTCACTTAGAGGCTACTAGTGACCTCAGCACCCCATGCTTTCTCGCAGCCTTATCCCGTTTTATCGCGAGAAGAGGATGTCCGAAAAACATCTACTCCGACAATGGTACAAACTTTGTCGGAGCATCAAGATCTTTACAATCTGAATTTAAAGCCTTTCTGGCCGAAATCCGAGACAAAACAGTCTCAAAGTATAGCCATCAAGCATTGAACTGGCATTTTATCCCCGCCGCCGCTCCACATATGGGCGGCCTGTGGGAGCGGGAGTGAAGAGCTTCAAAAGCCACTTCAAAAAGATCGCTTCTCCCCACAAATATACTATGGAGGAGTTCCAAACACTTTTGTGCAGGATTGAGGCGTGCCTTAACTCGCGCCCACTCAGTCCAGGGTCGAATGACCCAACGGATCTGGAACCACTAACCCCCGGACATTTCCTAACGGGCAGCCACCTACTGGCTCCGCCAGAACCAGATGTCAGTGAGAGCTCTGCCTCGATTATCAATCGATGGCAGAAACTCAGAGCCCTCCACCACACTTTCTGCAAACGATGGAAGGTGGAATATCTATCCGAACTTCAAAAACGAGTGAAGTGGAAGCATCCCAAAGAAAATATAAAAGTGGGAGACCTCGCTGTCCTCAAAGAGGACAACTTATCTCCCAACGAATGGAGGTTAGGCCGATTCGTCAACGTACACCCCGGCGAAGACAACCGAGTTCGTGTAGTCGACCTCATAACCGAGAAGGGTCAAGTCAGACGACCTTCGGTCAAGCTGATCCTTCTTCCAACGGAGGATATGGATTGCGAGAAGACCAAGAGCTCCTCATAACCATTCCTCCGTTCCTCACCCTCCCTTCCGAATTCCGCCTTCCTATCGCGAATCCACCCCCCTCTTCTTCACAGACTTTCGGTTGGGTATTCCCACCGAACTCATCTCGTCACCGTAAGAGCATAATCTATCCACTCCGCTACTCCTACGCCGGGACTCACCGTGGGAGGCTCCCACTACGGATTCCAAGCCACCCTATTCACTTAGTATTCATCAGCAGAATCCGCGGGCTCGCCACGTGAGCGGGCAATTTCCAAATCAACCTATGTAATCCAGCCTCCACGTGTGAGTCTCCCGGGGATCCCAACCACCCTCGGCACTCAGTGCCAACCCCGGAATCCTCGGGCTCATCACGTGAACGGACACCTAACAATCTATACTCCTACATATGGGCTCACCGTGTGAGACTCCCTCTGGAGATTCCAATCCCCCTAAGGCACTCGACACTTTCTACTTTTAACTTTAAAATTCACAATGTGCTACAACGGAATCCCCGGGCTCGCCACGTGAATAAACACAATACCCTACACTTATGCTATCGCGGTGACGGAGACGGGGGAAGCCCTATCAGAGAGACGGAAGAATTCCGTCGAGAAAAAGGGATGTCCAAAACCCCAGCGCTCGTTCGCCGAAACGAGGCCAAGCAATAACCCAACGCAGATCCGCTATCTGCCACAGAACCTAAAGGGACTCGGCCCATTCTATTTTTATTTTATACCAGTCAAACCCAAATTCACTCGCTCCCCCCAGAGCGAGGACATCAGAAAAGCCTACCGCAGAAGGGGAACCGATCTGCCACAGAAAACCTTTGCACTCGTTGGGCAACCACGAGGCCCATCGCTAGCCTAAGGCAGATGGGAAAACCCATCTGACCCGGACCTTAACATTATTAAATTATTTAAATTTTTAGAAACCTTAATTAACTCAATCCACATTTTTCAAGAACAGCACTTGACACTTTCAAATATTAAAAAAAAAAAAATTTTAAGCATTCAGCTTCATAGCTTATTAATTTTTGGTGCAAGGAAATACATAAATGCTAAAAACGGCATGCAGCGTCGAAAATTGCTTGGAAAAACTTAAGGAATATTTTTCGGATATTTTAAATATGGTTCGTATACCTGTTGAGGTCAGCCATGGATTTTTGCATTACTACTACAACTCTTTCGTTTGCCATGATATCTGATTATGAGAAATCTGCGGTTGACGCATGCTCGTTCCTATTTTTTTTTTTTCTACACCCTAGAGCACTAATATAGGGCAGCAAAATGTTTACCCAATTTTTTACCGGTTATTTTCTGCTATTGATTTTTTCGATTTTATATAAACTATATATATAGGGGAGAATCTGAAGCGATGCAAAACAAACAAAAAAATTTTTTAAAAGCACGAAGAATTTTAAGTTGTAGTGCCTGAACATTGCTAGACAAAAATTGACTGTCGTGCATACTCAAAAATTTACCAAGGAAAAATCGCATTTTTGACACTGTTTTTTGGAGAGTTTCGGTCTTGAAACATAGTCTTAGATGAAACTTTCTTCAACGTAATCTATTTCTTGAAGTTACTTTAATACAAAACGTTCTGCAATCTAACTTTGAGATATTGCGTTTTCGAACCAACCGCTCAAAATACAGTGTTTTTTCCACTCATACGCCGAAATGTAAACATGTTTGTTAAGTTGTGTGCGTATGGGTATTGAGTCGCTCAAAAAAAAAAAAATTTCTAATCGTTTGCTTTCGTTGTAAGTCAGATATATTTTATATATGCACCAATAAGTTAATACGGGAATAGGTTTGTGGTGGTATGACCTTTTTATATCTTGTATAAAAACGGCAAAAATATTTACGTACTAAATATGAAATTTCGAAAACAAAGCTGCTGCACAAAGACTAATCGATTTTGTTATGCCCTGCGAGAGTTTCGGCAGTATTATTACAGTTTTTTTTTGACTTGCTAATACTGACGCATCATTATGATCAGAACTGCTCATATGGAAACCATCTAAGAAAAGTATTACCTCACATCACAACTACCCTAAAAGGAGCATATATCCATATCAGTATTATGCACGAGTAGTTTAGGCTTTTCCATATCTATCGGTAATTCAGATATTTTCGAGCATTTTAGGACAAGAACTTTACTCTCTATGCAGCGTGCCAACATTATTCTTTAATTAACTCTTTCTTTGAATACACTGGTACGCACAGCTGTCGCAGCTAAGTTTTTAAATTACCATAAGACAGAGTATGGAGGCATTACAATTTAAGGGGTTCCATTAACAAAGAAAAATAAGAGCAAAATTTTAATACAAATGTACATACACAAAAAAAAAAAGTTCTTATGCCGCAACTTACGCCCCTTCTTTATCATCAAGTCCATCTTCGGAGGAGACCGCGAACTTGTCGTTCCAACGTTCTACGTGTATTGTCTCTTTCACCATACTGATTTTGCCTCATAGGCGGGTTGGGGTCCGCTAGGACTGCAGGCGGTCCTGCTTCGTTTTTCTCAATGCCACATCATTTCAGTTCTCCAGCTGACATATACGCTTTTACCTAAAAAAAGGAAGCCTTGTGAACTTTGCACACTACACACACATAATATATTTTGAAAGTATATCATCTGCATAGATCCGTGCGTTTTCTAAACATAAATGCAAATTCGAGCACAGCTCGCATCTTACTTTCCTTTTAAAACCAGAGCTCCTCGCGAAACGTATTTCATCCAGTCGTCGCCGATCTTCAAGTTCTTTGGTTATCTTCATATTTTGCAAAGAGACCTTTAGGCCTTCCACGAACTTTTTCTTCCTTACAGGGAGAGCTTCTGGCGTTTATGCTCAACCATCCTTTCGATTTTAAGAAATCACGTACACTAGGTATTTTTTAGTATGGACACCTGCCCTAATGCAATGAAATTACTGCACGCCCAATAATAGAATAGGCGCTGGAAAGTTCACTTTAAATGGAAATATGCAAGGGGGTAGTGCACGTAAAACACATTTCACCATTCCCATCGTTTGCACTATCTGCACCAACTTCTATTGTCAAGTAGAGTGCAGCGCTGGTACTTATTGGCAATATGATAGGACTTGGCACTGAGTTTTACCAAGTTTGCTGTTGCAGCGTATCTTAAATAATGCACCATTGTCACCAAGAAGTTGTAAACTAACCCGATGTTCTTAACAGAATTTGGCTGAACAAAATTTACAAAGAACCAACTTTACAAACTAATGTTGACGTGAATTTAGTTTTGGGCACACTTAATAATTTCCCAACAAAAACAAAAGCAAAAGTGTTTTCACATCTGATCTGAGTCAGGTGAAGATGCCGATAAACATTCCACCACGAACAGCTGGCGTTTAATTAGAGATCTCAGTTTCGTTCTACAAGACAAGGGAAGAATGCCACGGCACCATTAAGAAGCGCACATATAAAGGCTGGCGCAGCCGGTCAAACTATATGTTAACACTACATGTTAAAAGTTTCTTATTGTATTCTTGATTTAGGACCATAATGTTAATGTTTATATATTTTAGGAACATAGTATGAATATACTAGGGTGAGTGAGCCGTTGTTTTAGCCGGGTTTTCGTTAATTATAGCCCGATTTTTTTATGTACAAATTTGCGAATAGGGGTTAATATTTTTTCCCCCGGTTAACCGCATTTTTCAAAGTTTGGTTTAGCAAGGACAGATCAACAACAGTACATACCTTTTACTATACTTTATGTGGGATCTTGTTGATTACACAGAAGCACTAGAGTTTGACAATACTTTGTCCAATTTCCACCAGCGTCTTGCATCAAGTCAAATGAACATGCTACATTTGTGACCATCTGCTCTACGTCTGGGGGACTGAGGGGGAAACACGTACTTTTTCACAACTCCCAGCGTTTTGGGACCGGTTTACCAGTCGACCCCTATTGTGGACTACCAGCAGCATCGTTTATGCCTTACCTTCTACTTGTGCATTAGGCATCTGCCTAACTTCGTCGGTTTCTAGCCATTGCACTGCTTTGCAGTAAGTAACCCGCAACGAACGCACCTTCCATTTGATCAAGTCCCATGTAGCATCGATAGGGTAAAATTTCCAGCATGTTCTGACAATAAGCTCGGGCTGTCGGTTTCTCAACAATAATCCATTACTCTGCTGCTGATCGTAAAGCGAAAACCTGAAAAGAAAAGGAAAATTAATTAATGAAGAGATAACCGTATTTACACCTAGTCTACTCACCACCGCGTGTTTTTAAATGAATGACATTTTTTTTTTTTTCATTCCGGAAGTGAAAAAGCGTAGCAGATGTCAGAATGTCTACACTTTACTTCTGACAGTCAATCCATTGCAATACAATTAGGCCTCATGCACATCTCACTTAGCACACCACATGTCTCATGTCGCGTATTACATCTCTCTATCAAGCATGCATTTGGTCGAGAGTTAAAATACCTAATTTCACGGATTTCAACATTATTTTTCTACGTGTTTTGTCAATTGGTGAAACCCTAATGGCACAAGCAGTCCCCTATACCATTTTAGGCCAAGTGGCGAACCGTGTGGTGGCAGGCCACTTGTGGTAAGACAAAACACACCAAAAATTATTTAGTACGGGAATGCAACCATGGTGCGAGACTGAGCGACATCTACCGACCCAAGGTCGAATTATATGAAGTAGAACGCCTAAAGTAGGAGTCATTGGTGCCGTATGTCGTATCGCTGTAGTCGTATCCCTAACGTAATCAGCTGCTTATCGTTACGACGGTGAACCAAAAACGAATTGGTTGGCTACGATCCGATTACGATCTTAGCGCCACCAATAATCGATTTGCATTGATTCCCATAAGGTGGGTCGAATCAGATGTTATAAGGTTACCGGTGTGGCAACCGATAAAGCACCAATGTATGCAGCTTAACGCACCATACAGATGCGCGGGTATCATAATCAAAAGTTGTACCCTTTTTCGCCTAATTCCATATAGTTGATTATTTTTGTTGGGGAGAAGGGGGCGGGAAATTTGCTGGCATGTCAGCACCAACAACAAAGTTATAAATCACCAATCAGGGAATGGCACATACCCCACTCACACTTTCTACCTGTTTTTACCCGGTACCGAAGTATCCAGAATTGGCCCGCGCCATGTGTCCGCGAAACATATAATCCACCACCACTCCAGGTGTCCGAACGTGGTCAAGGTTCTAACTTAGGCCGCAGTCTTATAGTCCCAGCCATCAGCTGACAAAGAAACATCGGACATAGTTGCACGGAACATTTTGCATAACGATACGGGCAGATAGAACCCGTCGTGCAGCCAGCCTCACCAACCTGACAATTCAGCCCAAAATTCTCAACCGATTAGAATGTTAGAGATATATGTCACCCTCGCAAATGACCACTCGCCCCTGCGCTTCGATAATGACCCGACCTATTCAAACCTATTGCATTCCTTTCAGAAAAATGGGTCGTTTTGCCGCTTTGAAACGGGATGCCGCCGCGCACGCAGTGCGTTATTCATCTGAATGCCGAGTGTGTCTTGGGAGACACCCTATCCGCTTGTGCCCCATCTTTCGGGCAAAAAAGCCAGAAGAGCGCCTCTACGTAGCGATACGCGGAAGCCACTGCGGAAATTGTCTGGCACCTGATCACCGCTCGAACGCGTGCCCAAGCCAAGGGCGATGTAAACGGTGCGGCAAGAAGCACCACACGACGCTACACTTCGCTTCGATCGACGAGGAGGAGCAGCTACTCCGAGAAGCCCGCTCCAAGCCATGGAGCGTCCAAGTGGAAGAGGAGCTAGACTCACCCCGAGAGCCGATAGACGACTCGATTTCTTTATATGCGTCGGACGCTGGAACGGAGACTGGACCTCTTCGTCCACCCCGAAACCACGATGGCAGCCGGACCGGAGCCGGACTGAAGCGGCTCCAACAAGGGACAGCGACAGCACAGCGCCATACATATAACGGCCGAGCGGAGACCCGGTCTCTTCGCCGGCAAACCAGGAACCCCAACGGAGACGATATTCGCGCGACCGCAGAGCGGAGACACGGCCTCTTCGCCTGCAACAACGACATCACACCCATCATCAGCCGCAGGACCGCCGCAACGGATCCGGATCGTTACAACTCACCACAGTGTCCGCCTTCCGGGCAGGGCTCCTAGCCCCGCATTCAGCTGCCACCGCCACCATGATACCGACGGTAGCGATCACCCCCACCGCGGTCGTGAAAATAGAAGCAGGGGGCGGCTACACCTCGTTCGCGCCTTAATCGATTGATGCTCCCCCACCACAGTGATTGCGGATGAGCTCGCCCAGGAGGTCCAACTTCCTACCAGCAACATTGGCGGCCAAGCAGGATGTCTGCTGCGTATCCGAGGAAGACACGGACAGAACAAAAGGATTGCGACCCATGCTGCGGTCTTATCCAATTTTCGGCGCATGACACCCTGACCAGCATCGACAGCGCTATCGCAGCCCCGTACGCACATCTCCGTCTGGCGGATCCGCAGTTCCATGCATCCGCGCCGATCCGCCTCATCTTAGGAACAGCTGTATATGCGGAGATAATATTACCAGGGATTCTGCCCACCACGTTTGGCCCTTTGCTGGCTCAGAGTACCATCTTCGGTTGGGTACTCTCGGGCACAACCAAGGCCTAACATCAAAATGTTCGGTAACGACCGAAACAAATGAATTTTTTATACTTTGTTATTTTTATTAAATTTTTTGTGTACACAGTTGCAAAAGACTTGCATTGTGAATTCGTACCAGGGAAAAACTTTCGATTCCTCCATTGCCATACCTACGTGTCAAATAATAGCTGACAGGGAGAACGGCAGTCGCGAATGGCCAGATAATGGATTAAAGGTTTGTTTTTCTTTTGCTCGCCGTTATTAAATTGAAGTGCCATGAATTGTACATTTGTTTCAAATCAGCTTTCTTTTAAATTTGTATACCGAAAATCAGACTACATATTAATATTCATTTCTAAAATCAAGTTTATAGATAAATTTGAGCCATCAGCTAAGCAGGCATTTTAAAATATGTAAATAAAGCAATATACCCGTCGTCTACAAAAATGTTTGAAAACCACTGGTGAGCTAATGATTTAGGTAATCGAACAACGATTGAACAGGTGATCGAAGCTGTTTACTATTGTGAACATTTATATCAAACCTTCGCCACTTGTATGAATTCACTATGGATGTGTGTGTTTAAAATCTTGTATCATTACAATAAGTTATTTTTTATTGAATTTTCTTCATACAAAATTCTATGCTTGTTCATTTCCAATGAATTTGTAATAAACGGCAAGAAATATGAACACGTATATCTTCTTACTTCTTTTCGCAATCCCTAGCTCTAAGCAAACCTGGCTCAGGCCTTAAACCATAACGGGAAAAGTGCCGAATGACCGAGGCATCAGCAACCAAGCTCCCACACTGCGCACACAATCTTGCGTGCCGCCAAGCCGGCGGACTGGCAGGCGTTTATGTTAAGTTAGATATAATTAGTTATAAGTTTTTCTATTTTTTCCTCTTCTTCACGGTCGGTGATCCTTGGCGGACTGTGACGCTGCGTACCGCAAGGGGGCGGCATGTTTAGGCCTAATGCCTAACTTTTACCTGATTGACGGCGCCCCTCCCTAACGTTTTAATAATATTTCCAGACACCCACACTCACGCCGCATTTCTGTGCATGCATGCACATGCATGCGTTTCATACACATTCACGTGTGTGTGTGCAGGTTGTCAGCACCCATGCACGTATATGTGGGGGTGGTTGTATGTGTGGCCTTTCCCCTCTTTAACACCAGAGGACTTTTTCGCGGCTTAGCGGTTGTCCTCAACGGGATAAGTGGCCTCTTTCTCGATCAACCGCCTAACGATACGCATCGTCAAAGGATCAACGCCGTACTTTTTTATACAGGTAAAATATCACTTATCACCTTAGCATTGTACATTTCCTTTCAATTTAATTAAATACAATATTATAACGAGGAAATCCTCTTTGTGTTCTCTTTTATTGTATTTCTGAGTGAACCTTCCCGAGATCGACCCTTGTGCGCCTACACACTGCCGGTTCCAGACGCACTCAGGCCGAACAAGATACGCAACAAGATACGTAAAGCAACACAAATGTTGGGGAAAATCGTATACAGATATTGAATATATGTAGATGGCATTTAACATACTATTATCAAAATTTGCTTCGTAAATGTGTTTCAAGTGAATTATTTCGCATTCTAAGCTTTGAGAAATGTCCTATTTTTTTCGACAAATTTTGCTGCACTCGCCCGAAATGTCGTTTCATCCATGTGTTCAAATTGTGTGAGGACCAAATAAAACATCACCACCGCCCTAGCAACACGAAAAACCAACAAGTCTCAGCAACACGACTAGCAATCACAACACTTAATAGCAACACAACAAACTAACAAGTCTCAGCAACACAACGAGCGTTCGCAACATTTAATAGCAACACGGTAACCATGGCAACGCAACCATTTGAACTAGCAACACCAAACACAACAGCTATAAAAAGAGCGAAAAGCAGTACAGCAGTTAGTTAGCACGGAGCGGTGGTCGTGACCGGAGGTAGCAGTGGAGCGTCCCTCGAATGTGTCGGTTATACCACCAGGAGAGGTCGTTTTATAGGAGTGAGTCGTGGCCTCTAGTGGTGAATGTGTCGGTTATACTACCAAGTACCGCTTGAGACTTCGCAAGCAACGACCCTACCGCAGTAACGCGAACAGGCGACGTCCGCCCGCCTGCGACGACGCTGGGCGCAATAGCGAACACACTACGTTGGCCCCAGCACTACGCCAACATAAGACGCTGGCCGCAATAGCGCTACGCAATCGCACTACGCTAACATACGACGCTGGCCACAACAGCGCGATGCAAACATACTACGTTGGCCACAGCAGAGTCACGATAACCTACTACGCTGGCCGCAACAGCGCTACGCAACCACACTACGCTAACATACGACGCTGGCCGCAACAACGCTACGCAAACACACTAGTCTGGCTGCCACGGCACCACGCAAACATACCACGTGGGCAACAGCAGAGTCACGCTAACCTACGACGCTGGCCGCAACAGCGGTACGCAGGCATACTACGTTGACCGCAGTAGAGTTACGCAAATACGCGACGTCAACCATACTAGAGCTACACACACGCGCGCAGACGCACCGACATAAGCCGCAACAGAGACAGCGCAGTCGCTAGCCGTACGAGAGACACGCCGACGCAGGGCGTCACAGAAATGCATTTACACACACCCAGGCAACGACCAACAAGGCGTCCTAACGGGACGATCCTAACGGGACACGAGGACCCCTAGCCCACCACTAGCCATAGAGCAAGCACAAAGCGAAGTGAAGAATACAAATATACATTTCTTTTATTACATTATTTTCATTATAGTTATAAAATATATAGAGTTAAAGAAATAAAGTGAATTTTATATGAAAACGATTTACAAGGTGTCCCGAATTACAAATTTATTGTAAGTGAACCTTGGACACGGCGAGTATATCACAATCACTTATTGAAGAGACACCGGGGCAGGAAAAAAGCTTCGTTGCAATTGGCGCCCGAGCAGGGACCCCGCAAATCGTCCAACGCCAGAAGGAACATTCCTGACTAGAAACCTTACCATAAAATGGCCGACTAGATTGATACCACGCACATTTCAAAGGAGCAGCTGATATCGATCACACAGGAATTTGCTATTGACCAGACTGGTACCACACGAGAAATCCGAAAGCGCATAGCAGAACTGGCTTCGAGAGCAAACGTGGAATCGGAAATACGCGAAAAATATCTATCCCTAGAAGCCGCTTATAAGGAAACTACAGACACGAGTGATTTAAATGAGGTTAAGACACCGATTCCATCGAATGGAGGGGGCACCATGAGCATCGTCGATAGACCAGCAGAGCAAGACCATTTCGCGTTCCCTCCCAGGAGTACAGCACCCCCACAACAGTACTTATCGTCAGGAAAAGCGGTCCGACCGTTATATTCGCACCCATCATCGACCAGGTAAGAAAGTGTTCGGTAAAATATGAAGGTGGGCGGGACCCGTTAGCGTTCATCGAACGGCTGGAGGACTTAGCCGGAGTGTACGCGCTAAACGTGGATCTCCTACCAAAAACCATGCCCGAGCTACTAGGGGGCCCGCGCTGCAGTGGTATCGCAATAACAATGCACACTGGGAAAGGTGGACAAGCTTCAAAAAGGATTCTTTACGGTTCTTCCTACCAGTCAGGTATTTCGAGCGTCTCGAGGACGACATACGCCAACGGAGGCAGCATAACAAGGAGAAGTATAAGGACTACGTGCTAGTGATACAGAGCTTGATGAGACACGCAGGATACACCAGCGAACAGCGGTTGGAATAAATCTTCCGTAACAGCCACCCCGATTACCAACTTTACGTCCGTCGGAGGGACTTCACCAATCTCGCGGAATTCTTAACCCTTGCCGAGGATACGAGAGTATACGTGAGGGCTATCGAATACCATCAGGGCACCACCGCGAAGTTACGCGACACATCGCAAGTGACACGACCTTGTTATCACCACCTAAACCTGCACCACCACAACCACCACCACCGAACATACCGCACCACACGCCTCCAGGCAATCAGGTGTTCGACCCCAACAACATATGCAGGAGGTGCGGTGAATAAAGACATTACGCCAATAGATGCCGAAATCCACCGAAAATTGTTTGCTGGGAGTGTGGCCGCAGTGATATACGCAAAATCTAATGCTGCCGTCGCCGACAGGGAAACGCAGAGGGCTTCACGAAGAACAAGGCGCAGTGAGCCCAAAGAACCCAGCGCCGAATCGGCAGTGGTAATGTACCAAGAGCATGGGTGCCTTTACGCCGTAGCCGGGCTAGCGCGGAATCAGCCGAGGCGGTCATCGACACAGGGGCATCGAAAAGCTTCGTTTCGAGCAGCCTTGCAGAACGTGTAGTAAACTCTGGAAACGGAGAAATGGTGAGAGTGGCCATCAAAATAACGATGGCAAACGGGACTAGCACCACAATCTTCGACGCCATAAGGACTGAGGTACGCCTCGGAAAAGCGTCACTCCACACAGTGTTACACGTCATGCCCGAGGCGATCGACGACATCATACTGGGCATGGATACTCTAGGAAGTATGGGAGCCACCATATCATGTGGAGAAGGCCACCTCGTGCTAACCAGACCCCTTGCAGCAGCACACACCGCATTCTGGAGCCACGTCAGAAACTATTCAGAGTATAACACCAGCGAGAACGAGTACGAGGAACACCAGGTACGACACCCCTGGGACTATTCAGAGTATAACACCAGCGATAACGAGTAACGCCATGTACGACACCCCTGGAACTATTCAGAGTATAACACAAGCGAGAACGAGTAACGCCAGCTACGACACCCCTAGGACTATTCAGAGTACATCACCAGCGAGAACGAGTAACGCCAGGTACGACACCCCTGGAGCAACGTCAGGAACCATTCGGAGGGTAACACCATCGAGCAGTAGTAACCACAAGCACGACAACATTGATGATAGGATCAACAGGATCAACGGGGCCTACGATGAGGACGAGGCGGAGCGAGTGCGCGGTTTTCTGGCAAAAGAGGTCCGGAAATTCGAGAGCATGAGTGGAGTCACGACAATAGCCGAGCACAAGCTTATCCTGACGGACGACCGCCCTATCAAGCAACGTTACTTCCCACGCAACCCAGCTATGCAGACCATCATCAACAACGAAGTCGACGAGTTACTCCAGAAAGAATGCATCGAGCCGTCCCGTAGCCCACACAGCGCACCGATCGTGCTAGCCAAGAAGAAAAACGGGAAGTGGAGGTTATGCGTGGACTATCGGCAGCTCAACGCCCGATCCGTACCCGATGCATACCCCCTACCCAGAATACAACATATACTGGACAAGCTACGACGAGCGAAGTATATCAGCAGCTTGGACTTGAATAATGGCTACTGGCAAATACCCCTGGAGCCCCAGAGCCGTCCAAACACAGCTTTCACGGTACAGCGACGCGGGTTATTCCAGTGGCGCGTTATGCAGTTCGGCCTACACTCCCCACCTGCAACATTTCAAAGAGCACTAGATCAGGTTATTGGACCGGAGATGGAACCCTCCTCTTTCGGATACCTCGATGACATAATAGTCATAGGATCCACCTTGGAGGAGCACATTCGCAACTTGAAAGAAGTAATGCTACGACAGAAGCGCGCCAACCTCAGAATAAATCCGGAGAAATGCGAATTTTTCAAGAAGGAAATCCGATACCTAGGACACGTAGTAAGCGACAGGGGAATTCACACCGACCCCGAGAAAGTTGCAGCCATCAAAGACCTGAAACCACCAAGAAACGCGAAAGAGGTGCGTCAATACCTCGGTATAACATCTTGGTACCGACGGTTCGTACCCGACTTCGCCACAATCAACCAGCCACTCACAACCCTGCTGAAAAAGGGCAAACACTGGAAGTGGGGGGGGGGGGCGAACCACAGGAGGCCTTCGAGGCCTTAAAGCAAGAGCTCACGGAAGCACCGATACTTGCCTGCCCAGACTTCACCAAGACCTTCACCTTACAATCGGACGCAAGCAATGTAGGGCTGGGCGCCGTATTGACACAGGACTTGGAGGGTGGAGAACGCGTGATCGCCTACGCCAGCAGGAAACTCAACAAGGCGGAAACCAACTACTCGCACACCGAGAAGGAATACCTCGCGATAGTCTGGGGAATACGCAAGATGAGGCCCTACTTGGAAAGATACCGATTCAAGGTAATCACGGAACATATGTGTCTAAAGTGGCTAAACTCCATGAAAGCCCCTCAGGCCGTATAGCACGATGGGCCTTGGAGCTTCAGCAACACACTTTCGACATCGAGTACAGGAAAGGGAAGCTGAACCGGATAGCGGACGCACTATCATGACCGCCACTGGAGACCCTACGACTGGCAACGACAACAGAGCCACAATGCAAGTGGTGGCACAAGCGCGTCGGCGAAGTACGCACCAACCCGGAAAAATACGCCGACTATATAATACAAGATGGACAACTGTACCGCCATATTCCCTGCCGGTCACACGATGAAGAAGCGGTCCCTTGGAAATTTTGTGTACCCATGCCACTGCGACACCGAGTATTAGAAGAAAACCACGACATCCCAAGCGCTGGACACATGGGCATCCGCCGGACGGCAGCGCGGATTGCCAACCGGTATTACTGGCCCGGCATGTTTCAGGACATCAGTCGATATGTTCGACTGAGTTTTGGCAGAAATACAAGGAAGCACAGCAAAAGCCAGCTGGAAAGATGCTCACACAGGTGGCCCAAGAACCATTCGCCACGGTATGCGCCGATTTCGTCGGACCTCTCCCACGATCCACACACGGTAACACGATGCTATTGTATTTTTCGACCGCTTCAGCAAATGGTTGGAACTGGTCCACATGAGGCGTGCTACAGCAGAGGGCCTTCGCCGCGCGTTCAGAGAACGCATCCTCGCAAGGTTTGGTGCTCCCAAAGTACTGATATCGGAAAACGGCGTTCAGTTCACCAGCACAATGTGGCAGCGTTACTCAGGGAAATGGGAATACGACAACAATTCACGACGCCCTACACACCGCAAGAAAACCCAACGGAACGGGACAGAATAGTCAAGAGGATCATAGCGCAACTCACCAGATCACAGCACAACATATGGGAAGACTTTCTCCCAGAGATGCTGGCCATCAACACCAGTGTGACCGCGTCCACCGGATAGGTACCGTCCAGCTTTCCTCGTACAAGGACGGGAACCGCGACTACCAGGGGCATTGTTTGACGAAGTCACCCTGGGGACGGGCACAGCCCCCACCACGGCAGGAGAAAAATCCGACAGAATGCAAAAGGCATTCAGAATTGTGAGGCAGAACATGGAACCAGCGGCGGCAGACCAAGCACGGCATTACAAACTACGACGGAGAAAATGGGCCCCCGTAGTCGGCAAACTTGTGCTCGCAAAGGAAACCATCTCTCCAAGGCCGGGGAAAATTTCGCGGCATAGTTGGCCCGCAAATATGACGGACCTTACCAAATCCTAGGATATGTGTCCCTAGTGATACTTAAAATACGAAAACCCAACGGAGGAAGGGAGAAAACGTTCAACATCGCAGAGTTAAAGGCATATCATGCAGCAGAGATCATCGCGGGAAATTAAAATAAATTCAGGGAGAACAATTTTTAAATTATTAATTAATATCAAGGATAAGCAAGCACCGGTCATTCTATAGCAAACCACCAAGGTGACAACAACGTTTTCTTTTGCTACGAATTTTTTTCATAAACCAACAATCTACAATGCAGAGCTATAACGCCGACATAACATGCGTGCAACTATACGCGCAGACACGTACGATGACGTCGCATGCATCATTACACCATTAAACACTACAGGCGGCGACGTCAACAACATGCGTGCAACTACACACGCAACCACGTACGCTGACGTCGCACGCATCATTAAACCACCATAAAATACGGGCACCGACGCCAACACCACGAACACCGAATCAGCCGCGGCCAAGGCCCACAATGGGACCGGAACTTCACCGCTAAAAGTCACACTTGATAGGATAGACGTGGAGGCAGGGCAGTTTCCGGCAGCCATCGAGCTCTCCTCGATCGAGGGCACAGCTCCACCGGAAAAGCCACAGTCGCCGAAAATCATCAAGCTCTCCTCGGATGAGGACACAGCCCCACCGGCGAGAGACCCGCCTAAGATAATATTCCAGGCAGGACCAGGCGGAATACCCCTCTACACGACTGACCTCGACACCCTCAAGGGATCGAAATGGTTGACCGACACCATCATTGACGCCTGGGCAAAGGGACTGGAAGAGCAACACGGACAACAAAATACGACTCTCAGCCCTTTAGTGATCTGGCAGCTGACCCAGAAGAGGAACACGGAGGAAGACTACCAACGCATACGCCGATGGATCCGGAACGTCGACCTGTTTGGCAAGAGTGTTATCCTAGCATCCCAAAACACAGCTAAACACTGGTACCTACTCGGTCTGGCAGCAGTCACCCACCACGTTGCCGACACGGAATGCTGACAGGAGCGATATGTATGGGTAACGGATTCAATGCACAGGGCCAAAGTTCCGCACGCAACACAGGTTTGGGCAGATTTCCTCCGGTGGGAATACATACAGCGGTACGGGCACGATGGTATTAGAGCTCAGGAATTAGTATTCGAGATGCCACAACAACAACGACTGTGGCGTATACGTAGCCGAGAACATGGAGAGAATTTTACGATACACGGGGAAGGAATGCCCGGACTGTGTAGACAGCCGTTCATGGAGGAAATGGCGAGCAAGAAGCGCACAGAAATACTGACACGGTTCTTACGAGACGGTCGAAAACCCCAGGAGATCACACAAAACACTACCACCACATACCACCCTCACACAGTTCCACAACCAAGCACCGAAGACAACACTCACTCCCTAGTACCAGACACCAAAACGAAGCCACAACCGACAACAGAAGGCCATCAAGTGGTAACGATCAAGGCTAGAGATACTACCTGACCGCAGCAGAGTTACGCAAATACACGACGTCAACCATACTAGAGCTACACACACGCACGCAGACGCACCGACATAAGCCGCAGCAGAGACAGCGCAGTCGCTAGCCGGTCCTAACGGGACACGAGGACCGTTAGCCCACCACTAACCATAGAGCAAGCACAAAGCGAAGTGAAGAATACAAATACATCTTTCTTTTATTACATTATTTTCATTATAGTTATAAAATATATAGAGTTAAAGAAATAAAGTGAATTTTATGTGAAAACGATTTGCAAGGTGTCCCGAATTACAAATTTATTGTAAGTGAACCTTGGACACGGTGAGTATACCCCAAGCAGGAGGGGCAGGAAAAAAGCTTCGTTACAATTGCCACAAAAAGGAAAAAGTCTCGTTCAAATTTCTCATAGCTGCAAATCGTTCAGTAATGCCAGTAATTACCGATTAATCGACGATCACCAAGAATGTGTTGTTTTTAAAATCAGTCCCTGGATCACCCGTAATCACCTCATTTCCACTATCTTCAAAACGTCTTTTGGGTTTCCTTTTTCGAATGTCCGTATACTTTGGCGATATGTTCAATTGAATTGCAACTATTTTGCTTTCGTTTAAAATTGTTTCCCTATGGTTCCTGATCAACTTTAAATCAGCTAATAAAGCATCTAGATGTCGGACCTCAAGTTCTATAGTGGCGTCTCTAGCTTGGAGGACCACGTTTCTTTCATAAATGGTAGTCAGTATTTTGAACCAAGTCGAGGACAGCAATATACTTTCTAAGTTGTGGATGTACTTGAGAATGCCGGTAACATCGCCGTATGCTTGCGCAGTCAAATTTGGCTTTTGGCTGAAAGACTATGAAGAGAGAGAGCTCGGTACATTTTTTTTTAGGATGTCCCATCGTTGTGGAGTGCTGCTGAAAATAGTAAAACATTTTTGTACAACTCCGAAGAAAGTAGCTGAAGCCGTACAACATTCTGCAGCATCAACACCACATAAATTGAGACTGTGGCTTGCTCAAGGCCAGTAATCAGCATTCGTTCCGTTGTAAGCTCCTTTCATATTGGCGCCGTTATCGTACCCTTGTGCACGACAATATTTTAATGGGATTTCATGTTTACCTAGAGTATGGCAAATTAGATCAGCGATTTTCTGACCAGTTTTTTGGTTACATTTAACGAAAGCCAAAAACCGTTCTTGAATTGTGAAATTTGTTGCTTTCGAATTAAAATGCAGTTAGCGCAAAATGAACGTAGTCAACGTGACTAGCATCAGGCATATCATCAACGATAGTAGCAAAATACTTTGCTTTCTTGCCTTGATCTAAAATAGTTTCCCTCACGTGCTTTGCACAAATATAAACTCGTTCTGAATGTCCTGGGGAAAGATAGTGAACTTGTAAATCTTTGTGCTGCTGTTATGAAATCCTAACTTTCTCAAAATGATGTCTAAGTATCGGATCATAATGGCTTATGAGAACTTAGATGCCCAAAAAATGTCCATCCTTTCTTTCACCAAGATATATACCTTCGCCTTGAAAACTAGACCTCTTTTACCCAAAAATAAAATAGTGTCCAAAATTCTATATAAAATTTCTTTCTACTTTTGAGTTTCAGTGCTTAGCTGTTCATTGATAACTGTATCAATTGTAGCCTCATTTTGAATAAGATTTTATTAAGATCGCCATTGAATATAACATTTAATGTGATCTTGAGTATTTTTGTGTGATGGCAGTTTATCGTATAGCTTCTTCCGTACCTGGAATTTCGAATATCCGCCAGGGCAAACAATTTTAGGTCGACTTAAAGTATTGGTGCTTAACAGACGACATGGTAGGCAATAAAAAGCATTACTACTGGCACTCCACACTAACCAGTCACGCTCCACTTTCTCTCCATTTGGCAAGATTCTGTTTAACAACGAGGCAGGAAATGCCTCGTCATGACAATCACGTGGAAAAATAACAGGGCATCTTTGAACACCCCGTCGAATTATTTCGTTGACTTCTTCAGATCGCAAAAACTAATTATCCACGGTACCGATATCGAAGTGGCTTAAATAATCTGGACTTTGATACAGAGTTGGCGGTATTGTTGGAAGAATTTTTGAAGATGAACCATCATCAGTGTCGCCATGAAAACTTTACGATTTCGGATTCATGTAAACATACATTTTTGTTTGATGTTTTTATTGTCTCCTCAGGCCCAGGCAAAAAAGCATTATCAATATTCGTTGCTTTTAAAATTCGGCTTAAAATTTGCACATGGAACAACTAAAGACTCTCCTGAATTAAAAAAAAATGTCTTAGTACCTCTAAAGCGCTGGCCCCCTGAGAGACACATTTTTGTTTGATTTTTTTATTATCTCCTCAGACACAGGCAAAAAATCATTATCAATATTCGTTGCTTTTAAAATTCAGCTTAAAATTTGCACATGGAACAACAAAAGACTCTCCTGAATTAAAAGAAAAAGTCTTAGTACCTCTAAATCGACGGCCCCCTGAGAAACACATTTTTATTTGATGTTTTTATTGCCCCCTAGGCCCAGGCAAAAAATCATTATCAATATTCGTTGCTTCTGAAATTCGGCCAAAAATTTGCACATGGAACAACTAAGGACTCTCCTGAATTAAAAATTTCTTAGTACCTCTAAACTGCTGGCCCCCTGAGAGACACATTTCTATACTCAGTTGAGCAGAGCTCACAGAGTGTAATAAGTTTGATTGTATAACGGTTGGTTGTACAGGTATAAAGGAATCGAGATAGATATAGACTTCCATATATCAAAATCATCAGGATCGAAAAAAAATTTGATTGAGCCATGTCCGTCCGTCCGTCCGTTAACACGATAACTTGAGTAAATTTTGAGGTATCTTGATGAAATTTGGTATGTAGGTTCCTGAGCACTCATCTCAGATCGCTATTTAAAATTAACGATATCGGACTATAACCACGCCCACTTTTTCGATATCGAAAATTTCGAAAAATCGAAAAAGTGCAATAATTCATTTCCAAAGACAGACAAAGCGATGAAATTTGGTAGGTGGGTTGATCTTATGACGCAGAATAGAAAATGAGTAAAATTTTGGACAATGGGCGTGGCACCGCCCACTTTTAAAAGAAGGTAATTTAAAATTTTGCAAGCTTTAGTTTGGCAGTCGTTGAAGATATCATGATGAAATTTGGCAGGAACGATACTCCTATTACTTTATGTACGCTTAATAAAAATTAGCAAAATCGGAGAACGACCACGCCCACTTTAAAAAAAAATTTTTTTGAAAGTAAAATTTTAACAAAAAATTTAATATCTTTACAGTATATAAGTAAATTATGTCAACATTCAACTCCAGTAATGATATGGTGCAACAAAATACAAAAATAAAAGAAAATTTCAAAATGGGCGTGGCTCCGCCCTTTTTCATTTAATTTGTCTAGGATACTTTTAATGCCATAAGTCGAACAAAAATTTACCAATCCTTTTGAAATTTGGTAGGGGAATAGACTTTATGACGTTAACTGTTTTCTGTGAAAATGGGCGAAATCGGTTGAAGCCACGCCCAGTTTTTATACACGGTCGTCCGTCTGTCCTTCCGCATGGCCGTTAACACGATAACTACAGCAAAAATCGACATATCTTTACTGAACTTAGTTCACGTACTTATCTGAACGCACTTTATCTTGGTATAAAAATTGAACGAAATCCGACTATGACCACGCCCACTTTTTCGATATCGAAAACTACGAAAAATTAAAAAAATGCCATAATTCTATACCAAATACGAAAAAAGGGATGAAACATGGTAATTGGATTGGTTTATTGACGCGAAATATAACTTTGGAAAAAACTTTGTAAAATGGTTGTGACACCTACCATATTAAGTAGAAGAAAATGAAAAAGCTCTGCATGGCGAAATAAAAAACCCTTGAAATCTTTGCTGGTATTAAATATATAAATAAATTAGCGGTATCCAACAGATGATGTTCTGGGTTCCCCTGGTCCACATTTTTGTCGATATCTGGAAAACGACTTCACATATACAACTACCACCAGTCCCTTTTAAAACTCTCATTAATATCTTTAATTTGATACCCATATCGTACAAACACATTCTAGAGTCACCCCTGGTCCACCTTTATAGCGATACCTCGAGAAGGCGTCCCCCTATAGAACTAAGCCCCACGCCCTTTTTAAATACTCATTAACACCTTTCATTTGATACCCATATCGTACAAACATATTCTAGAGTCACCCCTGATCCACCTTTATGGCGATATCTCGAAAAGGCGACCACCTATAGAACGAAGGCCCACTCCCTTTTAAAAATACTCATTAACACCTTTCATTTTATACCCATATCGTACAAACAAAGCCTAGAGTCACCCCTGGTCCACTTTTATTGCGATACCTCGAAAAGGCGTCCACCTATAGAACTAAGACCCACTCCATTTTAAATACTCATTAACACTTATCGTTTGATACCAATATTGTACAAACGTATTCTAGAGTCACCCCTGGTCCACCTTTATGGCGATATTTCGAAACTGCGTCCACCTATACAACTAAGGCCCACTCCCTTTTAAAATACTCATTAACACCTTTCGTTTGATACCCATATTGTACAAACGCATTAGTCACCCCTGGTCTACCTTTATGGCGATATCTCGAAAAAGCGACCACCTATACAACTACCACCACTCCATTTTAAAACTCTCATTAGTATCTTTAATTTGATACCCATATCGTACAAACATATTCTAGAGTCACCCCTGATCCACCTTTATGGCTATATCTCGAAACGGCGTTCACCTATGGACCTAAGGATCACTCCCTTTTAAAATACCCATTACCACTTTTTTTATACCCATATTTTGCAAACAAATTCTAGGGTCACCCCTGGTCCACCTTTATGGAGATATCTCGAAACGGCGTCCACCTATGGAACTAAGGATTACTCCCTTTTAAAATACTCATTAACACCTTTCATTTGATCCCATATCGTACAAACAAATTCTAGAGTCAACCCTGATCCACCTTTATGGCGATATTCCTAAATGGCGTCCACCTATAGAACTATGGCCCACTCCCTCATAAAATACTCTTTAATGCCTTTCATTTGATACACATGTCATACAAACACATTCCAGGGTTTCCCTCGGTTCATTTTCCTACATGATTATTTTCCCTTATATTGTCACCATAGCTCTCAACTGAGTAATGTTCGGTTACACCCAAATTTAACCTTCCTTACTTGTTGTTTGATGTTTTTATTGTCTCCTCAGGCCCAGAAAAAAAATCATTATCAATATTCGTTGCTTTTAAAATTTGGCTTAAAATTTGCACATGGAAAAACTAAAGACTCTCCTGAATTAAAAAAAAATGTCTCAGTGCCTCTAAATTGCTGGCCCCAGAGAGACACACTTATGTTTGATGTTTTTATTGTCTCCTCAGGCGCAGGCAAAAAATCATTATCAATATTCGTTGCTTTTAAAATTCAGCTTAAAATTTGCACATGGAACAACTAAAGGCCCTCCTGAATTAAAAAAAATTTCTTGGTACCTCTAAAGCGCTGGCCCCCTGAGAGACACATTTTTGTTTGATGTTTTTATTGTCTCCTCAGGCCCAGGCAAAAAAATCATTATCAATATTCGTTGCTTTTAAAGTTCAGCTTAAAATGTGCACATGGAACAACTAAAGACTCTCCTGGATTAAAAGAAAAAGTCTTAGTACCTCTAAATCGAGGGCCTCTGTTGTTATTGATATTAGAGAAAAACAAGTAAGGAAGGCTAAGTTCGGGTGTAACCGAACATTACATACTCAGCTGAGACGCTTTGCAGACAAAAAAGGGAAGATCACCATGTAGGAAAGTGAACCTAGGGTAACCCTGGAATGTGTTCGTATGACATGGGTATCAAATGGAAGGTATTAAAGAGTATTTTAAAAGGGAGTGGGCCATAGTTCTATAGGTGGACGTCATTTCGGGATATCGCTATAAAGGTGGACCAGGGGTGACTCTAGAATGCGTTTTTACAATATGGGTATCAAATGAAAGGTTTTAATGAGTATTTTAAAAGAGAGTTTGGCCTTAGTTCTATGGGTGGTCACCTTTTCGAGATATGCCCATAAAGGTAGACCAGGGGTGACTCTAGAATGTGTTTGTACGATATGGGTATCAAATGAAAGGTGTTAATGAGTATTTTAAAAGGGAGTGGGCCTTAGTTCTATAGGTGGACGCCTTTTCGAGATATCGCTATAAAGGTGGACCAGGGGTGACTCTAGAATGTGTTTACGATACGGGTATCAAATGAAGGGTGTTAATGAGTATTTTAAAAGGGAGTGGGCCTTATTTCTATAGGTGGACGCCTTTTCGAGACATAGCCATAAGGTGGACCAGGGGTGTCTCTGGAATGTGTTTGTACGTTATGGGTATCAAATGAAAGGTGTTAATGTGTATTTTAAAAGGGAGTGGGCCTTAGTTCTATAGGTGGACGCCTTTTCGAGATACCGCCATTAAGGTGGAACAGGGGCGTCTCTAGAATATGTAATACCACGAACAGTATTCCTGCCAAGATTCCAAGGGCTTTTGATTTCGCCCTGCAGAACTTTTTCATTTTCTTCTACTTAATATGATAGGTACCACGCCCTTTTACAAAGTTTTTTATAAAATTATATTTTGGGTCAATAAACCAATCCAATTACCATGTTGCATCCCTTTTTTCATACTTGGTATAGAATTATGGAATTTTTTCATTTTTCGTAGTTTTCGATTTCGAAAAGTTGGGCGTGGTCATAGTCGGATTTCGGCCATTTTTTGTACCAAAATAAAGCGAGTTCAGATAAGTACGTGAACTAGGTTTAGTAAAGATATATCGATTTTTGCTCAAGTTATCGTGTTACCGGCCTAGCGAAAGGACAGACGGCGGGCTGTGTATAACAACTGGGCGTGGCTACAACCGATTTCGCCCATTTTCACAGAAAACAGTTACCGTCATAGAATCAATGCCCCTACCAAATTTCACAAGGATTGGTAAATTTTTGTTCGACTTATGACATTAAAAGTATTCTACACCAATTAAATGAAAAAGGGCGGATCCACGCCCATTTTGAAATTTTCTTTTATTTTTGTCTTTTGTTGCACCATATGGTTACTGGGGTTGAATGTTGACATAATTTACTTATATACTGTAAAAATATTAAATTTTTTGTTAAAATGTGACTTTAAAAACTTTTTTTTTTTTTAAGTGGGCGTGTTAGTCATCCGATTTTGCTAATTTTTGTTGAGCACACATATAGTAATAGGAGTAGCGTTCCTGCCAGATTTCATCATATCTTCAACGAATGCCAAATTACGGCTTGGAAAACTTTTAAATTACCTTCTTTCAAAAGTGGGCGGTGCCACGCCCATTTCCCAAGATTTGACTAATTTTCCATTCTGCGTCATAAGATCAACCCACCTACCAAGTTTCATCGCTTTATCCGTCTTTGGTAATGAATTATTGCACTTTCTCGGTTTTTCAAAATTTTCGATATCGAAAAAGTGGGCGTGGTTATGGTCCGATTTAGTTCATTTTAAATAGCGATCTGAGATGAGTACCAAAGAACCTACATACCAAACTTTATCAAGATACCTCAAAATTTACTCAAGTTATCGTCTTAACGGGCAGACGGACAAATTTTTTTTCGATACTGAAGATTTTGATATATGGAAGTCAATATCTATCTCGATTCCTTCATATCTGTACAACCAACCGTTATCCAATGAAGGTTAACATACTCTGTGTGCAAAGCACGCTGAGTATAAAAATACGAAAGTCTTACTCATTACATTGAATTTTTTTTTAGGTAAGTGTTTTTTATGAGTATATATGAAAATAGTTTTAAAATGTTAGTGAAATGATAGAAGAATTAAATACTTTTCTTTTGTTAAAAAGTTCTAGTCAAAAGAATTGTTTTTCAATAAACCATTCGTATAAATCAAAAACTCAATTTCATGATTCAAATAATATTCAGCTAGTACCAATTAATAATAGGTATCAGCAAAATGGTACAAGTAATGTAAGAAATTTTAATAACAAAGGTAGACTTCCAAGCAAAGATATAGTCCCTAATAATAATTCTTTTAATTTTAATAGAGGAAGATTTAATAATGAAGCTTCATTTTCCAATGAAGTAAGTAGTCAGTGGCAGAATCCTAGCCGTTGAAATAAGCGTCAGAATAATAGTAACACTAACAAAACGCAACATACAAGACAATCAAATGTCCCAATGGATATAGATAAAGTCACACTGAGAAAGAAACAATAGCCAATGGAGAAGAAATTTTTTTAAACTAGCTTCAGACTTTACAAAAATTTATTTAAAAATAACTCTTTTCAATAAAAAATGGATAGCATTAGTGGATACAGAATCGACTTTAAGTATACTTAAAGAAAGTAGTTTTAAGGGATACAATTTGCCTACAATAAACGACAGAGAAAAAACAGTATTGAATACTATTAATGGCGTGGTCAGAAATACAAATAAAAAGGTAATTACTTCATGTCCAAACGAATTTAATACTAGGTATGGACTGGATAGCCAAAAATGTGAAAAATATTGATATTGAAAATTCAGAGCTTAAATATGAAAATAAAATACGCCTTACCTTTCTTACGAAAATAATGCAAGAATATGGAGAAGTTTTGGAAATAAGTAAAGAAAATAAAGTTGCCGGTTTTCTAAGTCGTTTAGAAACATCGGCAAAAATAAACGAAAATAATTCCGATGAATCAAACTTTGAAATGTCGGATACTATTCATTCGGCAGCGGAAGAACTAAGAGGTCACATTGTTTTAAAAAAATGAAATTGTGAATAAATATAAAATTCAAGTAATAATAACATTTAGTCCACCATTGGGAGTAAAAGTAATTAATAAAAGAAAATTATTGAGATAAACCCACAAGAAAATGAAAATATTATTAGAAACAATTTGAAAAAAAAAAAAAATATTAAAATAGGTCGAATAGGCATTTTTTCTGAAGTAGCGTACAAGGCATATCATTAAATACAACTTTTATTAATTTCTATGTTTTCTCATGATAATAAAATCAAATTTGTAAAATGCACTCAACGTGTAACTGAAATTGAAAATGAAGAAATACTTCACAAGTAAATAGCATTATATCATAACAATGAGTCAATGCACAGTGGTACAAATGAGACATACCATACGTTAAAAAACAAAATTCATTTTCCGAAATTAAAAGAACATATACAAATTATTATAAACAATTTGGAAAAATGTCAGCAGAAAGAGGTTGCTAGAAAACCTATTAAACCATTATTTAATTTTACTGAAACAGCAACTGAAAAAAAATCGAATAATTAATGTAGATATATTTCATTTTAAAAAGTTGTCATTTTTTACTTTCATTGATAGGCTTACGAAATTTGGTTCAGCATATACTATTACAGACCGAAATTGGTATTCAAAAAAATCAGTTATAATTGAGCAATTTGCTAAATTCGGTAAGCACAAGAAAGTAATAATGGACAACGAGTTTAGGGCTGAACAACTTCTTGAGTATTTAAAACAGGGAGGTATTGAGGTTCACTTAACTAAACCAAATAACCACACCGGCAACGCGGATGTTGAGAGGCTACACTCAACTCTGTTAGAAAAACTAACAGGCATTAATGACCCAAGCCTCTCAACCGAAATGCGAATCAAATGGCAATAGATAATTATAATGACCGATACCATTCCACAAGCCAATATTCCCCAAGATTGGCTAAAAATAATATCGATCCAAAAATTTTACATGACAATATTAACAAAGTGAAACAGAAAGTAAGAGCCAAGAGAAATAAAGCTAGAGAAAACTACAAAGAAATTAGGGAAGTAGGTCCAATCAAAAACTATAAGTGAGTAAAACACAAAGACGAACCGTATTTTAGAATAAATCCATTAGTTTTTTAAATATAAAAGAGCTCTAGGCCAAATATTTGTATAATAATTAATTAAATTAATAATAATAGACTGAAGTCGAAATATCGACAAATTAAATAATATAATTGTATATCAAAAATTCACGTATTGTGTTTTATTAAGAATATACAAATATTTGGCCTAGAGCTCGTTTATATTTAAAAAATTATAATTCAAAGGCCGTAAACAACAAAACTAATAAATCCATTAGGCATTGTTCATTTTTCTAACATAAAAATACCTTTAAAATATACAGATAATAAAAACAAAGAAGATAATAATTCTAATTTTGCGACAACTCAAGCATTATAGCAATAGCTGGCGATATGAGTACATAAATATAAAGAATAAACAAAACAGCATTCACGTCAACAAAGAACTATTTAAAACATTTTATGTGAAAAACTTGTACTTATTCATCTTTATTTCATCCACCATTATCATTTAATAAGCTAAATTAAGGTACCGATAAGTTCATTTGAGTTTGATGCTAAAAACAATTATTTTTTTTTTATTTTGTATCAATTTGACAAGAAATATGGAAACGTACATGTATGTATTTTCAAATAATCAATATATAGATAATAAGCATGATTCAATCACAAGAGGTTTGCTCGACTGAAAAATTTTTTGACAACTGCAGCCATTTTGCTCCCAAATCGAATTGACATCCGTTAACTGTGTTGTTTCTTTGCGATTTTTCGAAAAATATTAGTAGTAGAAATAGGAAGCAATCAGTTACAAGTACTGAACTGCATAATTCCTTAGAACATTTTTTTTTTTAATTTTCTGATGAATCTATTAACTATGTCATGATCTATTAGTGTGGCTGAACATAGGTTTTATCAAAAGTACAGACACCAAGGAATCGTGCACTTTCGTAAATCTATGAACATACGAAACCTAAACCAATTCAAAATTCATCGATCAACGTCAAAAACTCGACTACTAAATCGATTCACGTAAAAATGCCATTAGTAAATAATAAAGATGTCATAACGAAATGTACTCATTGAGCTCTTAACTTATTCATTCGAATGTTCGCCTCCATTTAAGAATTTAAGGAATCGGTTTATATTTGGAATATTATGTATATACTTATTTGATATATTCGGACCTCGTGAGGTAGTATCAAACGAGCGTGTTCCGAATATTCTAAATTAACGGTTTATGCGGAACACTTCCATGAATACTTAATGGAAAAGATTTTTCCGAATAAAAACGTGAATACTCCCTGTGTAGCAGGACCGCACAAAAGCTTAACTCTTCTGTCAAAGTCAAGGCCGGAATATAAAGATCTAAGACAATAAGCCATTTTCTTTTATTTTTTTGTCAGCTCATTGCGGCTGCTGAGTAGAGAATCACCCCATGTCGGCCGCCAGTTCGAAATCGTTTCAGTATTTGGCAGAAAAACGTCCTATATCAGAATTAGGTTGAAGAACGCCTTATCTCAGAATGCTTTTCATTAACTCCCCTTATATCAAAATCCATTGAGATAGTGTATTTTTGAATAAAATTCTAACGTATGGCATTCTTCAAACAAATTCTGAGAGAATGACCAAACCAACATAACTCTTTATCAATTCACAAAATATTTAGTAGAAAATGAATTATTTCCCCAAAACCTTTTGGCATGTACAAATTTATTATCACTACTAATATACTACAAAAGTACTTTACTACTACAATTTTGGCTGAAGGGGTTGAATTATTCGCAGTTTTTCTTACTTCGTACAAGCAACCCGTCCAGATTTTTCAATTTGGGAGTGTCAAAGATCTGTCATCATTGGAGAACAAACCTCTAGTAATTGAATCATGGGTAATAAGCAAATAATGTTACTTAGCAAAAACAAAAAAAAAAAAAACCAAAAAACAAAAAAAAAAGGACTGGACTGTCTTCTGCTGTGCCGAAGACTTCATACCTTTCATGAATGGGGCTGAACAATAATCTTATCCCGTTCGTAATCTCCAATAATCGGATGTATAAGATAAGAAATATATAGTGAACAGGTGTACATACCTAAATGATTTTTAAAATAAATATAAAATAAAAAATGGCAAAAAACCCCCTTATCTGAACGACCGATTGTATGCGATATATATTATATATAGCTCCGATATAAAATATTTTTACAGGAAATCTTCTATGATATATAAGAATATATATCACCAAGTTTCACGTTTTTATATTGGAAACTAAGGGAGAAATGGCCAAAAAATTTTCTATCTGAACGATCTGTTGTATGGGATAGGTATATACTATATATATAGCCACGACCAAAGTGATTTATTTAGCAAATCTTCTAATATATATTTGAATAAATATAACCAAGTTTAACGTTTTTATATAGGAAATTAAGGGAGAAATGGCTAAAAATTTTTCTCTCTGAACGATCGGTTGTATGGGATATATATTATATATAGCTCCGATCGAAATAATTTTTTCATGAAATCTTCTATGATATATTAGAATAAATATCACCAAGTTAAAGTTTTATATTGGGAATTAAGGGAGAAATTGCCAAAAATCTTTCTATCTGAACGATCGGTTGTATGGGATCAGACCTGTTAAATTAACATTAATAATCATTAATTTCGTTTCCCTTTTTAATTTTAATGATTAATTAATTTTTTGCACAGCACCTAGCAATTAATGATTAATTAATTAAAAAAATAATTAAAAATAATCATGATTATTGGCCATTAAAAAAATAATAAAAAAAAATTTAAAAATGTACCCATTGTTTAAAATTAAAGACAATCATATGATTAAGAACAATTAAGTAATTAAAAATAATCAAACAATTAAAATTAATCAAACAATTAAAATTAATCAAACAATTAATAATTAAATTTAACTATTCGATTAATTTCAATTACCTAATTATTTTTAATTATCTAATTATTTCCAATTATATGATTATTTTGAATTATTAACATGAAAGAGAAAATGTTTGAAGTAGGAAATAAGTGGCTGAAACCACATGTACTATTGTATGTACATACTTGTGCTAACTCAAGAAATATAAGATAAATATTTTTCTTACTGATATTGTCAAGTGTCGCTGCTTTTTAAAACCAAATTGGAGAGCGTAAATTTTGGCTTATTACACCACAGACGTAAGTATATATCTGTATAAATTTGTTTACCATTCAATAAGCCTACACATTATGAATTAAAAAAAAAATAAATGTAAGGCGCGATAACCTCCGAAGAGATCTAAGGCCGAGCTTCTATTCCCATTTGCGTCGTGCTCCTCTTGATTTTCCCTACAAATTGGCCGGACGGGACCTACATGTTTTATGCCGACTCTGTACCTAATAATAAAAAAAAAAATAGTACCCGTATGTCGTGTAATATCGTGTAATTAGTTGGTATTTAATAAATCAACGTACTTTTTCCCTGCTTTGTTATTCTTATGTATCTACGTATTTCTTTTATGTTCCTATAATGACCGTTCAGAGATAAATATCTTTGTAATATTTTCTTTACTTTGTTGAATATCGTATGATGCTGGAAAAACACTAATCACTAATCACTTAATCAAAAATAATCATTTAATTGTATTAATTATGTAATTTAAATAATAAAACTTAATTGACATTAATCAAATAATTATATTAATTATGTAATTAAAAATAATCAAAATTAATTAAAATAATCAAATAATTATCTTTATCATTCCATAAGACAAACGAAAAAATAATTAAAAATAACCAACATTGTTTGTATTAATTATGCAATTAAAAATAATTAATTAATTAATTACAATTTTTTAATGAAAATAATTAATTAATAATCATTAAAAGGGCATACCCACTGGCACTTAATCATTAAACAATTGGCTAAGGCAAACTGATTATAATTAATAATCATTAAAATTTTTAATCATTATTTAACAGGTCTGTATGGGATATATACTATATATAGCTCCGATCAAAGTGATTTTTTCAGAAAATCTTTTATGAAATACTCATATTTCATATTTATTTATTCAGTCTATGATTTACAATAACCTTACAGACTAGTTTAACAAAAATTTCTTATATTATGAATTTCATATCAAAGGCTGAAAAAAAACGTACATTTTGAACCCGACCCCCTCAGAATTTGATGAAATTTTGCATGGGGTTACATCTTACCCACCCAAACACAACCTCATTTTTAGAAATTGCATTTTCGAAAAATTGTGGGCGTGGCAAGGTATTGAAATATCCGAAAATATTAGAAAAATGACGATAATAGGTACTTTTAAAGTGTGATTACTACGGAATGGCTTCACCGATTTCAAAGATCTTCATGCCATTAGAAAGGTATTGAAATAAGTTTTAAAAAAAATACACTGTAAAAATTTTTAGTACACTGAAAAAAATTTTTTTTTTAAATAAAATTTAAAACTGAAAAAACATCTCAAAGATCAAGCGATTTTGAAAAATAAAATTTTATTTTAGAAAGGTCTATTTAATATATATAACATATCTGAAAACTAAAATGGGGGTTTTTTTTTAAGCTTTTTTAAGTAAATGCATCTCTTGGTTACTTTCTGATATTTTGATATCACGCGTAAACTAATCAACCGATTTCAAAAATTTTTATACCGTTAGAAAGGTATTAAAATCACCTTTGAAAACATATACTGTAAAGATTCTAATTTTAATTTTTTTCTAAATTGTTTTTTTCAAACTGGGAAAACACTTCAAAGACCAAGCGATTAAAAAAAATTTTTTTTAGAAAGGTAGATTTAATATATATAACATATCTGAAAACTAGAAGGGTGTTTTTTGTTCTTTTTTTTAATTTATTTAAGTAAATGCATCTCTTGGTTACTTTCTGATATTTTGGTATCACGCGTAAACTAATCAACCGATTTCAAAAATTTTTATACCGTTAGAAAGGTATTAAAATCACCTTTTGAAAAAATACACTTAAAAAAATTTTTATTCCAGTGGGGTGCACCACAGCTAACATCAAAACAACGACTTGAATACTTCACGTACAAGGAAAAGGTCGGCGGCTCAATGTACTTGAGAAAATGGAGATATACAAGTTAAAAACATTTGACGGCAGGATAATAAACGAACAAACCAACACTATCTCTGACGAAATATTTGAACCCTTAAAACTAGTTTACAAAAAACAGCACAAGCCAGAAGGTACAGCAACCGAACACGTAACAATGAACAAGCAAAAACGAAAAATTTACCAAACGGCAAAAATCACCGATTTCTACCTACCTCAACCTACCGCTTAGCTAACGAGCGGTATGTCTAGATACCTACAAAAACAACCCTTGGAAAAGGTAACAATTCGGACGTATCAATACCGCGCACACACACACGCATATTAACGTTACCTACCACGGACACATAGATTGACATTACCTGCCACAGCACCCATGGACTATAAAAAACAACACAACGGCTAGACACAGACCAGAACGAAACTAGGCATTGATATGGAATCAACTAATAAATACAGATGTGTGCAGCTATCAAGAAAATGTTCCTCTCAACTTCAAAACATTAGCTTAAACGAAGCAGCGCTGATATCTGAGCATTTTCCAGCAGTCTCCGACATTCATCGTTGCCGTATTTGCGAAAGTTGTCGCTTTAAACTTAAGGATGGTATCAAGATTGCTGATAATCAGCGTTCTACTGAAACGGAAAGTGAAGAGGCACAAGAAATCTTGACTAGCGGTGAATTGTATCAAGAATATAAGGAAGTTCCAACATGCAGCAGCTATACTAAATCACTCGAACGCAACGAACTCGTCGACAATATAAATAAGCATGTTATTCCTCATCTTGGAAGCCATCCATCGCCAATGAAGCGAAAAAATTTAGAAAGGGATTCTGCAAAAAAAAACACAGCAAATTGCGCAAAGTATTTCGGATTCACTTGTAGGTGGTTCACTGTCAACTTTATCAGAAGACATAAAGAAGATCAAAGCTTACTACGAACAAATTTTGGAGAACATGAAATATCAAATCGAAAACTGCTCAAATAATTTGGATAAGCAAAAAATATTATCTCTATTACCAAACACCATGACATCTAAGGAAATTAAAGACATTTTTGGGTATGATTTATCTTACGAATAGATAAAAAATTAGCAAAGATATACAAAAAAATAAAACAAAGTTTTCGGACGTCAAACGCTCTAGCATGGACAGGCGTAGCTTACCTGAACAAACTAGTAAGTAAGCAAATATTCCGAAAGTCAGCAGTATGAGCTGCGCAAAACTTTATCAAGTGTGTGTCTATTTATTGTGCGTGTCTGAAAAATTTGATAATACGATTCTTGTTCGAATCTATTAGAATACTTAGTCATAGTATCTGTATCTGTATAACTTCCAAAGTATAGCCATTTTTGTAACACAATAATAGCAAAATAAAAAAAAGTTAACAAGAGATGGTTTTACTTATAAATTTTTTTAAAAGAAAAAAAAAACACCATTCTAGTTTTTATATTAAATCGACCTTTCTAAAAAAAATTTTTTTTAAATCGCTTGGTCTTTGAAGTGTAATATAGAATCTTTACAGTATATGTTTTCAAAGGTGATTTTAATACCTTTCTAACGGTATAAAAAGTTTTGAAATCGGTTGATTAGTTTACGCGTGATATCAAAATATCAGAAAGTAACCAAGAGATGCATTTACTTAAAAAAATTAAAAAAAAAAAACCCATTTTATTTTTCAGATATGTTATATATATTAAATAGACCTTTCTAAAATAATCTTTGAAGTGTTTTTTCAGTTTTAAATTTGATTTAAAAAAAATTTTTTTCAGTCTACTAAAAATACCTTTCTAATGGTATGAAGATCTTTGAAATCGGTAAAGCCATTCCGTAGTAATCACACTTTAATAGTACCTATGATCGTCATTTTTCTAATATTTTCGGATATTTCGATACCTTGCCACGCCCACAATTTCTCGAAAATGCAATTTCTAAAAATGAGGTTGTGTTTGGGTGGGTAAGATGTAACCCCATGCAAAATTTCATCAAATTCTGAGGGGGTCGGGTTCAACGCATATTGGATTTGATATGAAATTCATCATATATAAGTAGAAAGTGTTAAATAATTAACATAATATAGAGAATAACACATTTTTAAAACAAAAGCGTGATACGGAAAAATTAATACAATGATCATTGTTTAATGAGTTGATGGCAATTAGAGCGCGTGTGATCTGCCCATTTAGAGCATAAATAGACTTAAACTGATCAATAGTTAAATAATTAACATAATATAGAGAATAACACATTTTTAAAACAAAAGCGTGATACGGAAAAATCAATACAATGATCATTGTTTAATGAGTTGATGGCAATTAGAGCGCGTGTGATCTGCCTATTTAGAGCATAATTAGAATTAAACTGATCAATAGAAAACTTGTTATGTTGCCGCAAATTCCGTGATGGAACGTAAAAGTTCAAAGACTCCAAAAGCATGGGACAATCGATATTGCCATTAATAATGTCGTAGATAAATATTATCGATGAGATAACCCTTCTACTCTCTAACGTATGCAGATTTATTAGCCTACACCTTGAGATATATGAGGGGAGGGGCAAATCAAATCTTATATCAGATAAACAGAATTTCATAAATATTTTTTGTACACGTTCAATCCTTTTCTTATTACCCCATAATAGGGACTCCATATTATGGAACCATATTCAAGTCTAGATTGTACAAAGGCATTGTACAATAGATTTTTAGTATATGGGTGGTAAAACTCAGATCCATTTCTCTTAATAGGGAATATGCCTTGGGGATTGTAAAATTTAGATGCTCAGTAAATGTAAACGATGAGTCGAATACAATACCCAGATCTCAGATTTTGTTTACCCTAACTAAAGGCATATCACTGACGTAATAAGTTGAAATCAACTTATTATATAATTTTGAGTACGTTACGCAGTAAAACTTGTTGGCATTAAGTACAAGCATATTTTTACAACACCAGCCATTAAAATTATTTAACTCTGATTGAAGAGCGAGAGCATCGGACTCATTCTTAATTTTGGAAAAGATTTTTAAGTCATCAGCGTAGAGGAGATAACTGCATTGCTTGAAACAAACACTCACGCCATTTATAAAAAGAATAAAAAGAAGAGGGCCTAGGTTACTTTCCTGAGACACACCTGAGGTTGCTACTTATGGTGATGATCTTACATTATCAATGACAACAAAATTTACTCTGTTAGATAAATAGGAATATATCCACCGCAAAAATGCGGAATAGAAACCCAATTTTTGTAATTTTGCCAATAAAGCTCTGTGAGATACTCTATCAAAAGCTTTAGATATGTCTGTATAGATACAATCAACTTGACAGCCATCTGTGAAAGCCGAGATACAATAATTTGAAAAAAATAGCAAGATTGGTAACTGTCGAACGTCCTGGAATGAAACCATGCTGATATGGGCAGATATAATGCTTAACCAATGATAATAATTTACTCATCACCGTTTTCTCAAAAAGTTTAGAAATAACCGGAATCTTCGATATTGGACGATAGTTGGTAACATCATTTTTACTACCACTTTTATGAATAGGTTGGATAAAAGTAGTTTTCAATTATCTAAGAAAATTCCCGACCTTAACGATAAGTTGAATAAATGCAACAACGGCTGAGGAATGGAACCAACACATTGCTTTAGAAAGAATGATGAGAATTGTTGAAAATCACATTCCTTTGAATTTCTGATAGTCTGAATACTTAGCGTAATGTCGTCAATATTAAGAACTAACGAAGAGAAGTTAAAGGAAGAGATTATCCCATTCAACATGGCTCCATCGTCAGTCCACGAATTATCAGTGGCAAAGTTTGCTTTAAAAAATTCCGCAAATAAATTAGCAGATTCACTAGGCGATGACGAAATCTTATCTTGATAGGTCACAGACAATGGAATTACTGAAACGGACTGCTTGGAACGAATAAAGATCCAAAACGATTTAGGATTCGATTTAATATTATTCTCAAAGTTAAGAATGTATCGATTATATAGAATATAGATATATATCACCGAGTTTCATGTTTATACTTTCTAAATTAAGGGAGTAATGGCCAAAAATCTTTCTATCTGAACGATCGGTTGTATGGGATATAACTATATATAGCTCTGATAAAAGTGAATTTTTCAGTATATCTTCTAAGATATATTAGAATATATATCACCTAGTTTCACCTTTATACTTACTAAATTGCGGCAGGAATGACCAAAATCGTCTTATCTAGACGATCGGTTGTATGGGAGATATATATTATAGTGGTCCGACCCTTCCGGATCAGACAAATGTCTAATATAATACAAAGATACATCCTTGTGCCAAATTTCATTGAGATATCTCAAAATTTGAGGGACTAGTTTGCGTTCAAACAGACAGACGGACGGACAGACGGACGGACGGACAGACGGACATGGCTATATAAACTCAGTTCGTCGCCCTGATCAATTCGGTATACATAATGGTGAGTCTATCTTCTATATTCCTCAACGTTACAAACATTGGACCAAACCTTATATACCATTTCATTTTCATGAAAGGTATAAAAAAACACAACATGTGCAAATGTATAAAAAAAATTCGGGAGAATTCTTAGACCAACCGGGGGAAGTTATATGTACATATATAAATATATATATCTATATATATAAAAACCTGTAAAGTCGCCTGATGGTTGTAAACCAATCTTTGTACTAGGATTACCAACAACGACTTTGTAAAACCGAGGATTACCTTATAAACGAGAGCACACCGAGCTGTAAAGTGGTGTGATAGTTAGACTACCAACAAACATGTAGAAAACGGTTAGAAATGTTTGTTTAGGACATATTGTGTATATAAGCGAATAATTGTAGAATAAGTTAGATTAAGTTTTTGATGTCGTTGAATAAAGACGTATTAAATTCACATCTCACGGTCTTTTATTTTTCTTAACTCGCGTGTCTTCAACCTATCCCTGTCCACCTTCTTCATCCCCAAAAAATAGAAAATGGCAGGGTGGTTCCGCTATTCAAGCCTGGGAAACCAGCTAACATAAGAGATTCTTTTTTTTTTTTTTTTGAATTTTATTAGGCTTTGCTGGTCTAGTGTAGTTAATCCAAGTAAAAACTCGTACTTTTTCTAAAAAATATCACCCTACGTTTCGCCAAGCTCCTTGGTATCCTCAGGGGCATAATCTTTATTGTCAACAACAAAAAGACAAAACAAAAACAAACAGATAATTAATTTTTGAAAACACATACATATGAGACATTCCATATGAAAAGAGAGGTCGACCTCTCCGATTTTCTTCAAATTAGGAAGACATGTATTATTAGACGTCTAGAATTGTATGTGAAAATATTTTTAAGCTATTGCATAGATTTTATCGCGGGCTTGGCGACTAAATAAAAAAAACCGTAACGGATATTTGTCAAAAAAGATCCGAAAAGGCTCGAAAAGGTTCGAAAATATTCGTAAAGGTTCGGTGTTAGCAACAGGCCAAATACATAAAATTGGATCTCTATCATAAACAGCGGTGGGCACCACTACATTTAGACGGTTACCAAATTGAGAATGTGTTAGTAAACACGAACGCGTTGCGAGCACGAAAGCAAAATCAATTATTTATTTAGTTTGATTTCAATGCTTGAACGGAGAATATGTGTCACACGCACTCTTTGGTACTCTGTTTTAAGCGCACGTGCGACACTTCTTCATCGTACGACCATCGAAATCAAACTAAAAGAGCTGTCGTTGATTTTCACGAAGTAGCCATTGTGCTCTCGCTTATCGTATACATATATGGTCGCTTACAAGCCAACCTAATAAAACCGCACTGCGTTTTTTTAGCGCACGCAAACAACCGGCGTTTTTTGCCCTAACCCAAATAAGCATGCGTTGCGACAATGTAAAGCATGTGTGCAAACGTCAAATCTAAATGTCACGCAGAACAAAAATTGGAAATCGAGTTAGGTTTTCACGCAGCAAATTCAATTTGAGTTGCTCTCATACAAGTTGTATGTGCATGAGACATTTTTGACAGAAAATGACTTGCGTGCGTTTATATTAGGTGGGCTTGTTAGCAGGTGCTAAGCTACCGCCCACCCCGGATCATAAAGTTAAAGTTGAAGTTAAAGTTAAAGTTAAAATTAAAGTTAAAGTTAAAGTTAAAGTGAATGTTAAAGTTAAAACGAAAGTTAAAGTTAAAGTGAAAGTTAAAGTTAAAGTTAAGGTTAAAGTTAAAGTTAAAGTTAAAGTTAAAGTTAAAGTTAAATTTAAAGTTAAAGTTAAAGTTAAAGGTAAAGTTGAAGTTAAAGTTAAAGTTAAAAATAAAGTTAAAGTTAAATTGAAAGTTAAAGTTAAGGTTAAAGTTAAAATTAAAGTCAAAGTTAAAGTTAAAGTCAAAGTTAAAGTTAAGGTTAAAATTAAAGTTAAAGTTAAAGTTAAACTTAAAGTTAAAGTTAAGGTTAAAGTTAAAGTTAAAGTTGAAGTTAAAGTTAAAGTTAAAGTTAAAGTTAAAGTTAAAGTTAAAGTAAAAGTAAAAGTTAAAGTTAAAGTTAAATTTAAAGTTAAAGTTACAGTTAAAGTTAAAGTTAAAGTTAAAGTTAAAGTTAAAGTTAAAGTTAAAGTTAAAGTTAAAGTTAAAGTTAAAGTTAAAGTTAAAGGTAAAGTTAAAGTTAAAGTTAAAGTTAAAGTTAAAGTTAAAGATAAAGTTAAAGTTAAAGTGAATGTTAAAGTTAAAGTTAAAAATAAAGTTAAAGTTAAAATGAAAGTTAAAGTTAAAGTCAAAGTTAAATTTAAGGTTAAAGTTAAAGTTAAAGTTAAGGTTAAAGTTAAAGTTAAAGTTAAGGCTAAAGTTAAAGTTAAAGTTAAAGTTAAAGTTAAAGTTAAAGTTAAATTTAAAGTTAAAGTTACAGCTAAAGTTAAAGTTAAAGTTAAAGTTAAACTTAAAGTTAAAGTTAAAGTTAGAGTTAAAGTTAAAGTTTTTTTTTTTGTGTTTCGTGGAAGGAGGAAATGCTTTATGCACTGACCGGGATATTTAAGCCTCACTGCGAGACTCTCCGAGTGTGGGACTCCCTTCTTCCATGAAGGCCTACCCACTAAATCCTAACCTCCAACGGCCCGCGCAAATCCCCGTACATGGGACCGCGTTTAGCATTACTTCGGGTACGGGTGCGCGCTACGTGAGCTCTATGGCTACTCTCACGCTAATGGGCTAGGCATCCGTCTTCTCGGTTACTGGTAAGTATATGCCTCACAGATGTGCTGACCGTATCCCATCTGTCTCTTCGACAGGTCATGTTATTAATGAAAATGCCCGGGGATAGGTCGCCAAGTACCTCTTCTACCCTCCTTCGATGATGGGAGAAGTGCCTGCATTCCAAGAAGGTGTGGCGTACATCGTCTATTTTCCCACAGTACAGGCAGCTCGGGCTATCAACCTTACCCATTCTGTGTAGGTATTTGCGGAAGTAACCGTGTCCCGTTAGAAACTGGGTCAGGTAAAAGTCTACATCTCCGTGCGGTCGCTTCAACCATGGGTTCAGTTCAGGGATTAGTTTCCTAGTCCACTTTCCTACGATGCTGTTGCCCCACTGATCTTGCCAGCGTCGGATCGATTCTTCTCGCGCCTGCATGGCAACAGCAGTTCTACTTGCTTGCGATCCGTTGTCATATATTTGTTTTTCTTTCCTCAACGAGAAGAAATATCGGTATGGTTCCCGCAACGACCAGGACAGCTTCAGCTGATGCCGTCCGGTAAGCCGAAGATATTCGCAGCGCCCCTCTGCGTTGGACCGAGGTGAGGGCGACTCGGTTCTTCCAGTATTTCATTGCGTTCGCCCAGATTTCTGCACCATATAAGAGTATAGATTCCGAGGCTGATGCAAGCAACTTCCTTGTACATGGCTTTGGGCCACCTGTGTTTGCCATTAATCTACTCAACTGCGCTATTATGCGCGCAGCTCTTTCGCAGGCCCCTCGTATGTGATCCGAGAAGTTGAGTTTGCTGTCTAAACTCACTCCCAGATATTTCGTTGAAGCGAGTGTTTCTATTGGCTGGTCCCCAACCATCATGCTCCTGGTAGTGGGAATACGTCTCTTTGTGAGGATGACGATCTCCGTTTTGGCTGTTGCTAACTGGAGACCGTGCTCAGCCTTCCACCTATTTACATTACGCATGACCTGGTTTAATTTTAGCTGTGCCAGCTCGCAGCTTGGTGCTGTTATCACAGCTGCCACGTCGTCTGCAAAGGCAACGAGGAAGGTGCTTTCTGGCATGTCTAATCGAAGAAGAATGTCGTAAGTTATATTCCAGAGATCGGGACCTAGTACCGAACCCTGGGCTGCTCCACCTCTTATTTTTACCTTTTTTTGACTGTGAGTACTTTCATATATTAGAAACCTCTCTCTTAGGTAGTCCCTTAAAATTTCTAACAAATATTGCGGTACTTTGAAAGTGCTTTCTTGTGCCTCAAGCATGTCCTCCCACCTAGCTGAGTTAAAAGCGTTTTTTGACGTCCAGCGTGACCAGCAACACTATAGGTCTTGCTCTGTGGCACGCTGTCTCGGCTTTCTTGACTGCGTCTATACCTTCTGCTATGGCATCGATTGTGGAGTGCCCCCTCCGAAAAACATGCTGTATGGGCGACAGTCCTCCGGCGTCCTGTAACGCTCTGGTGAGGCGTTCCTTCAGGAGACTCTCCATCAATTTCCCTGCTGTGTCCAACATACATAGGGGACGGTAGGGTGATGGAGAGTTGGGATCTCCTTTCCATTTTGGAATGAAAACCAGTCGTGCTGTCTTCCATATGGTGGGGAAAGTTCTTTCTTCGAGACATTTGTTGTACATGTGCAACATAAGTTCTGGGCAGTTATTTGCAGCTAGTCTAATTGCCTCCGCGGGTATTCCGTCGGACCCAGATGCTTTCCTAGGTTTCATAGTTCGCACGGCAGTTTTAAACTCTTCTTCTTGGAATGGTTCCACGTTGCGATCTTCATGGGTAACGTACCCGCCCTCCCTAGGCAGTTGGGTGGGAAACAGGCCATCCACAATGTTCCTTATTTGGTTCTCGTCCATCAGCTGGTTTGGCGGACGGAACTTCTTCATTACTATCTTATATCCCTGCCCCATGGGTCTCGATCCACTTCGTCGCAAAGCGCTTTCCAGCACTTAAACTTGCTTTGCTTAATGGCAGCACTAAGAGATTTCTTCGCTCCTTTGTACGCTTCCGACTTTTCTAGAGCCTCAGGCCTGCCGCGCGCGCGAGTTGCTAGCCTTCGCATCCTGTGGCATATTTTCCGCAGCTCCGCGATTTCGCTATTCCACCAGTATACCTGCTTTTTACCCCTCCACATTCCCCTCCGTGGCATAGAGAGGTTGCAAGCGTGGCGAAGACAGCTCATTGTCTTTTCAACCGTCTCTTCCGTCGGACTAGAGTTGTTGATTATCCGTCGGGCATCCCCCAGTACTGATGCGGAGAACGTGGCAGAGTCGACCTTGGATGCGTCCCATGCTTTTGTTCTACGTGACCCGTTCGGAATCTGCCTCTGACCGGGATCGTTTAGGTGGAAAGTGATGTAGTTGTGATTGCTGCCAGGCAGATCCTCTATGACTCTCCATCCAGCAGCGGTCAGCAGCAGGCTTTCTGACACTAGTGTTACATCGGGGATCGAGTATCCAAAGCCTGGCCGTCGGTATGTAGGGGTCGTACCAGTGTTAAGCACGTTCAAACCGAGCCTGGTTGCCATCTCAAGGACCAACCTTCCACGGGTGTTAATCTGCGGCATTGCCCATTCGACGGCTCTTGGGTTAAAGCCTCCCGCCACAACCAGGTTACTAGTTAAGTCCCTCAGGTCGTCTTCAATAAGTTCAAGCTTGTCCCTGAACGTTTGAATGGGATCATTCGGGGACAAGTAGCAGCTTACTATTGTGCTATTGTTCGTAGTTAGGCGGACGTAGCTTTGTCCGGCAACACGGTTCACAATATTGGCGTTTGCATCTGTCATCCAGATTGCGGCGGTGCCGGTGTTGTCTATATGCCAATCATTTCGGGCTCTATAGGGTTCGCTGATGATAACGCAGTTAGCTTTATGGTCTAAGACCAACTGTTGTAGTAGCTCATCAGCAAGTCTGCTTTTTCGTTTTTTTGAGTAGGGCGTTGCCAATATTCTCGTCCACTTCGACGACCGCCATTTTCTGTTCTCTTTGGTTTGCTGCGAACACAGAGACACGGAGAGGTCTAGTGATTTCTTCTTTTCCGACCTCCCTCCTTACTGCGTCTTGGATTTCTGTTTCAGTTGTGAGACAGTACATGCCAAGTACTTCCAACTTCATCCGCTTGGAAAGCTGTTGTGCTTCACCGACTTCTCCTACTGCACTACCTATAGCTGCTCTGAAGGCCGTCTGGTCACTGCAGCGCGCCGTTTCAATCAGTACGTTACCAGATTTGGTTTTTCGTATTGACCGTACCACCGTACCTGTGTCATAAGGGCGGAGCTGGCCGCGTATGGACCCTAGTACCTGAGCATAGCTTTTGCCTTCCACAGGTTTTACCACAAAAGTTGCTGCTTGTCTCCTCTTTATCGCCCGTTTTTGAGCTTTAGGAGCTTGGACGGGGGTTGCCTGCTTGGCTGGCTGGGCCCGCTGTTTCAGCCTCCGGCGCGCTACATTGGACCAAGACTCACCTTGTGAAAGCGTATTTGTTCTTTCATCTCGTTTCCTTTTGGCTTCCAAGTCCTCTGAGTGGGAATCTGAGCTCGTTCGTGCCCTCTTGCTTTTTGGGCCCGATTCTCTGCTCTCATCTACCTTTTGGGCCCTTAACGATCCCATGCAGCTTAACGCTTCCTCGAGAAGAGCCATACCGGTTTTTATGTCCTTGGACACGGTCTTCTGCTTGAGAGCGGTTTCCTGCATCTCGCGCAGCACTGATACCGCGTACTCCAGCAGTTCGTCCTGACTCTTCCCTTCTAGGCTTGTGTATGAGAGTGAGCCTCTTGGCGGAGTCGCACGTTTCTCCGTCCCAACAGCGTGCTGTGCAACGACACTAGGTGAGCTGACCGACGCTTTTTCCCTTGCAGTAGCATGTGTTGACTGGCTGGGGTTGTCGCGCAGCTGTGCTTTCGCCGCCTTTGGCTTTTCCGCCGATTCGGTGCCTTGTGTGGGCATTACCGACAAGGTCGCTTTAGCGGGGGTTGTTAAAACCGGCGATCTCAGCACTTTAGTGCTCTTCTTGAACACCGCTTCATCGCCCCTTTCTTTCTCGCTTTCTCTACTTTTATCTTCCTTTGTTGTTTTTATTTTGTTGCTCATTTGTTTTATTGGGTCTCCGTTAAAGTTAAAGTTAAGGTTAAAGTTAAAGTTAAAGTCAAAGTTAAAGTTAAGGTTAAAGTTAAAGTTAAAGTTAAAGTTAAAGTGAATGTTAAAGTTAAAGTGAAAGTTAAAGTTAAAGTTAAAATTAAAAATAAAGATAAAGTTAAAGTGAAAGTTAAATATCAACTTCTCATTAATTCAATAAAAGTAAAAAATTTGTTTTCTTATCGGTCACCACGCTTAAAAAGGTTAACTTGAATTAATATCAAAGAAAACAAAATGTTGCATAAATATTATAATTGCATAAGTTGATAATATGCAATAGCTTAACCGCGGCAGTCCCCGCGTGCCACACGTCCTTTTTTTTGAATTTTGAATATTTTGGATTTTATTGACAGTTGAAAATTTTTGAAAGCTTTTCTTTGGGTTAAAATATCTTTTAAACTATTAATTTTAGAAAAAAATCTTTTACTACAAAAAGTCTTTAAAATTATTGAAGTTTATAAAAAAAATTTTTAAATTCTCGAAATTTTGAAAAATAATATGATTGAAAAATAAAATAAATTCTTTTTGCAGTGTGAAGTAATGAAAGATAGCACCAATTCTCTTTAAAATCTAAAGAAACTTGAATATGTTCTTAACCTACCCTTCAAATTTAAAAGAATGGTTTTTTTTTCTTTTCGAGAAAAAAAAATTTGAAAATTTTATGTTGAATAAATCTATAATTTTTACGCACAGTAAGTTTGTGATACAAAAATTTTAAACTATATAACACCTCGAAATGGCATCCATACTGTTAACAGATGTTTTCCACATATATATTTACCTTCCTGTTCATAGAAAATAAAAAAGATTGATCAAACCAATTTTATTTTCTATGAATAAGGCCGTTAATTAATATATAATGCGAAGTCGGGGTAATTCTATCAAAATTACGACACACATGCATACACACGCGTTTAAAATTCTCCGCAGTTTGACAAACATCACATTTTATAACTAATGTAAATAAAAAAAGGACGTGTGGCACTCGGGGACTGCCGCGGTTAAGCTATTGCATATTATCAACTTATGCAATTATAATATTTATGCAACATTTTGTTTTCTTTGATATTAATTCAAGTTTTGTCTTTGATATTAATTCAAGTTAACCTTTTTAAGCGTGGTGACCGATAAGAAAACAAATTTTTTACTTTTATTGAATAAATGAGAAGTTAATATTTAACTTTCACTTTAATTTTAACTTTATTTTTAACTTTAACTTTCACTTTAACTTCAACTTTATTTTTAACTTTAATTTTAACTTTAACTTTAACATTCACTTTAACTTTAACTTTAACTTTAACTTTAACTTTAACTTTAACTTTAACTTTAACTTTAACTTTAACTTTAAATTTAACTTTAACTTTAACTTTAACTTTAGCTTTAACTTTAACTTTAACCTTAACTTTAACTTTAACTTTAACTTTAACTTTAACTTTAACCTTAACTTTAACTTTAACTGTAACTTTACGTTTAAATTTAACTTTAACTTTAACCTTAACTTTAACTTTAACTTTGACTTTAACTTTAACTTTAACCTTAACTTTAACTTTAACTTTAACTTTAACTTTAACTTTAACTTTAACTTTAACTTCAACTTTAACTTTAACTGTAACATTAACTTTAACTTTAACTTTAACTTTGACTTTAACTTTAACTTTAACTTTAACTTTACCTTTAACTTTACCTTTAATTTTAACTTTAAATTTAACTTAAATTTTATCTTTAACTTTAACTTTAACTTAAACTTTAACTTTAACTTTAACCTTAACTTTAACTTTAACTTTAACTTTAACATTCACTTTAACTTTAACTTTAACTTTAACTTTAACTTTAACTTTAACTTCAACTTTAACTTTAACTTTAACCTTAACTTTAACTTTAACTTTAACTTTAACTTTAACATTCACTTTATCTTTAACTTTAACTTTAACTTTAACTTTAACTTTAACTTCAACTTTAACTTTAACTGTAACATTAACTTTAACTTTAACTTTGACTTTAACTTTAACTTTCATTTTAACTTTAACTTTATTTTTAACTTTAACTTTAACTTTCACTTTAACTTTAACTTTAACGTTAACTTAAACTTAAACTTAAACTTTAACTTTAACTTTAACTTTAACTTTAACGTTAACTTTATCTTTAACTTTAACTTTAACTCTAACTTTAAATTTAACTTTAACTTTAACTTTAACTTTAACCTTAACTATAACTTTAACTTTGACTTTAACTTTAACCTTAACTTTAACTTTCACTTTAACTTTAACTTTATTTTTAACTTTAACTTTAAATTTAACTTTAACTTTAACCTTAACTTTAACTTTAACTTTAAATTTAACTTTGACTTTAACTTTAACTTTAACTTTAACCTTAACTTTAACTTTAACTTTAGCTTTAACTTTGACTTTAACTTTAACTTTCATTTTAACTTTAACTTTATTTTTAACTTTAACATTAACTTTCGCTTTAACTTTAACATTCAATTTAACTTTAACTTGAACTTCAAATTTAACTTTAAATTTAACTTTAACTTTAACTTTAAATTTAACTTTAACTTTATCTTTAACTTTAACTTTAACTTTAACTTTAACTTTAACTTTAACTTTAACTTTAACTTTAACTTTAACTTTAACTTTAACTTTAACCTTAACTTTAACTTTAACTTTAACTTTAACATTCACTTTAACTTTAACTTTAACTTTATCTTTAACTTTAACTTTAATTTTAACTTTAACTTTAACTTTAACTTTAACTTCAACTTTAACTTTAACTTTAACTTTAACCTTAACTTTAACTTTAACTTTAACCTTAACTTTAACTTTGACTTTAACTTTAACTTTAACTTTAACTTTAACCTTAACTTTAACTTTAACTTTCACTTTCACTTTAACTTTAACTTTAACTTTAACTTTAACTCTAACTTTAACTTTAACTTTAACTTTAACTTTAACTTTAACTTTAAATTTAACTTTAACTTTAACTTTAACTTTAACTTTAACTTTAACTTTAAATTTAACTTTAACTGTAACTTTAACTTTAACTTTAACTTCAACTTTACCTTTAACTTTAACTTTAACTTTAACTTTATTTTTAACTTTAACTTTCGCTTTAGCTTTAACATTCACTTTAACTTTAACTTTATGATCCGGGGTGGGCGTGAGCTTAGCACCTGCTAACAAGCCAACCTAATATAAATGCACGCAAGTCATTTTCTGTCAAAAATGTCTCATTCACATACAACTTGTATGAGAGCAACTCAAATTGTATTTGCTGCGTGAAAACCTAACTCGATTTCCAATTTTTGTTCTGCGTGATATTTAGATTTGACGTTTGCACACATGCTTTACATTGTCGCAACGCATGCTTATTGCCCTAATAAAAAACGCCGGTTGTTTGCGTGCGCTAAAAAAACACAGTGCGGTTTTATTAGGTTGGTTTGTAAGCGACCATATATGTATACGATAAGAGATAGTACAATGGCTACTTCGTGAAAATCAACGACAGCTCTTTTAGTTTGATTTCGATGGTCGTGCGGTGAGGAAGTGTCGCACGCGCCCTTAAAACAGAGTACCAAAGAGTGCGTGTGATACGTATTCACAGTTCAAGCATTGAAATCAAACTAAATAAATAATTGATTTTGCTTTCGTGTTCGCTACGCGTTCGTGTTTACTAACACATTCTCAATTTGGTAACCGTGTAAATGTAGTGGTGCCCACCGCTGTTTATGATAGAGATCCAATTTTATGTATGTGGCCTGTTGTTAACACCGAACCTTTACGAACCTTTTCGGATCTTTTTTGACAAATATCCGTTACGGTTTTTTTTGATTTAGTCGCCAAGCCCGCGATAAAATCTATGCAATAGCTTAAAAATGAACAAATCAGCTGTTTAATAACGCCATCTGTAATGAATTCTACTTATTAATAACGGGAACATGCACTTCAGTTATTTTTTGTTTACTCTATCGCAGTAGTCATTGATTTTGTGAACTTCTTTTATTTATTACCTTATGAAAATTGTTTGCATTTCACAGTCATTTGCTATTTGATTCATACAAGAAAAGGTACTTCTCCAAAGCTGTTCGCTCTATTTCTTACAAACTATCGTACATATATACATATTCTGATTCCCAAAAATGCCAAATAAAAAATTTTGTTGTAATCCATTTGATTTGCCTAATCGGAACTGGGTTCAAAAAAATGTAGGTAAATCCACGCCAGAACTATTAAAAAAACTACCCAATTTGGAGGAATATGTCTGCTTTTGCTGCAGGATTAAAATTCTAAAAGATGCTGTACCATCTAAAGAGGTTAGCAATAGTATTATTAAAAGTCCATTGAATGAAACTAAATTTTCCAATGTAAAAACAGGTTCCGAATTAAATCCATCACCAAATATAAGTTCTGATGAAGATAGTGAAGTGTATACAGGAGGAGATGACGGCTTGGAAATGCTTTTATCTGTAAAGAAAAAGTTTCAAACCATTTCGAATTTTTCAGACCTGACCTAATTTAAAATATAAAACTACATTTTCATAATATTTATGCCATTTCGAAGTGTTATATAGTGTACAAATTTTTGTATCACAAACTTTCTGTGCGTAAAAATCATAGATTTATTCAACATAAAATTTTCAAATTTTTTTTTCTCGAAAAAAAACACTCTCTTTTAAATTTGAAGGGTAGGTTAAGAACATATTCAAGTTTCTTTCAAATTTTTTTAAAGAGAATCGGTGCTATCCTTCATTACTGTACACTGAAAAAAAATTTTATTTCATTTTTCAATCATATTATTTTTCAAAATTTTGAGAACATAACATTTTTTTTATAAACTTCAATAATTTTAAAGACTTTTTGTAGAAAAATATTTTTTCTAAAATTAATAGTTTAAAAGATATTTTAACTCAAAGAAAAGCCTTCAAAAATTTTCAACTGTCAATAAAATCCAAAATATTCAAAATTTAAAAAAAATATTTTCACACACTATTCTAGACGTCAAATACTACATGTCTTCCGAATTTGAAGAAAATCGGAGAGGTCGACCTATCTTTTTATATGGAATGCCTCATATGTAAATCACTATAAAACATTGGTGAAAAACTTACATAAAAAGTATTAAATTAAGGTGTAAACATCACATAACATAAAACAACAACATTTAAAACTAACAAGTAAGGAAGGGTAAGTTCGGGTGTAACCGAACATTACATACTCAGCTGAGAGCTATGGAGACAAAATAAGGGAAAATCACCATGTAGGAAAATGAACCTAGGGTAACCTTGGAATGTGCTTGTAGAATTTGTTTGTACGATATGGGTATCAAATGAAAGGTGTTAATGAGTATTTTAAAAGGAGTGGGCCTTAGCTCTATAGGTGGACGCCTTTTCGATATATCGCCATAAAGGTGGACCAGGGCTGACTCTAGATATTAGCAGCACTAAGGGATGATATCATCTCTCAGCCGATGCTAAGCAGTGACTTGTATGCACATCAATAGATCAATCATTATGTCTACACATATGTAGGTACACGCCGCGGAGAAGAGACGCACAAACACATGCAGATATCTTATCTGAGATGCTCCCAAAATTATGCAATTATAATTGTGGAAGTGTCGCTCACAAATACATGCGCATATGAGAAGCTATACACGTGCATCTGTAGTTACAATTTTGTAACAGTAACTAAGTAAATTCTGGAAGCGCCTGTAAGATGCAACGAGGAAATCACAGAGTATAAAAGGCAGCAACAGTAGAGGCGCGGCAATCAGTTTGATTCAAGACGCTATCTGGCAAGCAATAGTAGTGTTATTTTGGAAGTACTTTAATAAAGGCCATTTTGCATTATTGAATATTGGAGTTATTTATTCAACAGTTTAGTGATTGGAACGTTAGCAGAAGATTTGGAATAAGCGGAATTGCAGTAAATTCGTTACAATTGGTGTCAGAAGAGGAATTGTTGAATAAATTCCAGAGGACAACAATGACATGGCAACGTTAAGTGAATTAAAGATCCAGCAACTGAAGAAGGAGTTGGAGAGCCGTGGATTGAATACAACCGGCATTAAACTCGAACTTCAGGTACGACTACGAGTGGCAATTGAATTAGAAGGAATTGACTTGGAAGAGTATGACTTTCATCGTGATGGCGAGGAAACAACAAAAATTGAAGAGAAAAACGAAACAACGCAGGTAGTTACCAGCACAGACTTTAACGTGATATTGGCTGCAATATCTGCACAAACATCGACAGTGGCATACCAACTGGAATCGCAGGAGAACCGCATAACGTCAAAAATTTATGCACAAGAAACGCGTATTTCACAAATGTCGACACAGGTTACATCCAAGATGGAAACTCAACTGGAAGAACAGAAAACATATATGGCATCCCAACTGGAAGAACAAAAGACATATATGACATCTCAGTTGGCTGAGCAGTTGAAAGCACAGGAGGCCCACATATCCTCGCAGCTGGAGGCACAGGAGATAAGGGTAACATCGAAGCTGGAGGCCCAGGATACAAAGATTTTATAGTTTGAGAAAAAAATCGAGGCCGAGGTGGATACTTTGAGAGGACGTATCGAGCAGTTGCAACTAAATCGCCCAGCAGTTTCAACGAGTAATCCAAAGGTAAAAACACCATCCTTTGGCGGTTCTGTTCTTTTCCAGGTCTTTAAGCTACAATTTGAGAAGACCGCGCAGTGAACAACTGGAATTCTAAAGATAAAGTTGCTGCACTGATCATGGCATTGAAAGGGCCTGCAGCTGACATTTTACAAACCCTTGCAGAGGGCGAACGGTGGCCTGGTGAAACTTTGCAGGAGTTTGCGTCGGATGTTGAAAGGCTAGCACATTTAGCAAATTCGAACGCGCCCGTGGAATACACTGAAAGGGTAAAGATTCAGAGCTTTATAAATGGCATGCGGGACGTCGAAACAAAGCGAGCTACATACGCAAACCCAAAGCCAACATTCGCAGAAACGGTATCACATACTGTGATTCAGGAAACAGCGTCGCTTCTGTGTAAGCCAGGTTTCAAAACACGCCGTGTGGAAATAGAAAGACCAGAGTGGGTAGATGCAATTTTAAAAGTTTTAAAAGGAACGCAACAAAGGAATAATGGTGCAATCAAATGTTTCAAGTGCGGTAACCCAGGTCACCTTGCTCGTCATTGCAGAACCGGTCCTGGTAGTTTCAACTTGGGTGGCCGTAAACACAAAGCTGGAGGAGATGAGCAAGAGCGTGCCAGATGTAAAGATCGATAGCTATCTCCAGCTGTTGATTGTCCTGTGATATCTATCTCGCAAATTGGAAGAAAATCGAGAAGTCTTGCCGTCAAAGGAAAGCCGGATGGCAAGGAGCGTGTACTGACTGTACATACGGGCGCATCTCACTCCTTTATCCGATCTGATTTTGTCAATAGGAGGGTAAAGCCATTACCTGGAGCAAGGTTGCGTACGGTCACAGGCGAGTATAACCAAGTCCAGGGAGAAGTAACATGTGAAGTCTTAATTTGGAAGGTCATGGTTCTACACAAATTCATTGTGGCAGAGATTGTTGATGAAGTCATATTGGGAGTGGACTTCTTAGTCGACCATGACATCAAGGTCGATATGCAGAGAAGGGCTATGCGTTATGGGAACCAGGGTGTACCACTTAACTTTAGTTTGGAGGAAGGGTTCAGCAGTAATCGAAAACGAAGGAAAGAATTTCCCAGAAGGAATGCGAGGGTAGTTTCAAGCCAGGGCGCACCACTCTTGTGAAGTGTGGAAACGATACTGATTATGCGAAGCCAATCCGCCAAGCGCAAGCTTTGCGAAGTAGTTCATAGGACAAACAACAGAGTTCGAGGGAACGATCCAGGGTAATGAGTAGCAAGATGAAACACAGGCAAGACAAGAACTTTAATTCTGAAGGTTTCTTGGAGGGAGATTACGTACTGTTATACAAACCTCACCGGCAGAAACGTGTTCCATCCAGATTTCGGTGCAGTTGGTAAGGACCATACAAAGTTGTGAAAAAGATCAGTGATACCATCTACCGCATACAAACCACTGGGAAACCACGAAGTAGAAGACTGGTGCATTTGGAGATGCTAGCGGCGTTTAAATCAAGAGATTTGTCTGATCGGGACTATCAGACTTAGGTTGAGGGCAGTGTAACGAATATTAGCAGCACTAAGGGATACTATCATCTCTAAGCCGATGCTAAGCAGTGACTTGTATGCACATCAATAGATCAATCATTATGTCTACACATATGTACGTACACGCGACGGAGAAGAGACGCACAAACACATGCAGATATCTTATCTGAGATGCTCCCAAAAGTATGCAATTATAATTGTGGAAGTGTCGCTCACATATACACGCGCATATGAGAAGCTATACACGTGCATCTGTAGTTATAATTTTATAGCAGTAACTAAGTAAATTCTGGATGCGCCTAGCAGATGCAACGAGGAAACCACAGAGTATAAAAGGCAGCAACAGTAGAGGCGCGACAATCAGTTTGATGTAAGACGCTATCTTGCGAGCAATAGTAGTGTTATTTTGGAAGTAATTTAATAAAGGCCATTTTGCATTATTGAATATTGGTGTTATTTATTCAAGAGTTTAGTGATTCGGACGTTAGCAAAAGATTTGGAATAAGCGGAATTTCAGTAAAATTCGTTACAGTACGATATGGGTATCATATGAAAGGTGTTAATGAGTATTTTAAAAGGGTGTGGACCTTAGTTCTATAGGTGGACACCTTTTCGAGATATCGCCATAATGGTGGGCCAGGGATGAGTTTATAATGGGTTTGTACGATATGGATATCAAATTAAAGGTACTAATGACGGTTTTAAAAGGGAGTGGTGGTAGTTGTATATGTAAAGGCCTGCCGAAATTCCAAGGGAATTTGATTTCGCCCTGCAGAACTTTTTCATTTTCTTCTACTTAATATGGTAGGGTGTGACATTTTACAAAGTTTTTTTCTAAAGTTATATTTAGCGTCAATAAACCAATCCAATTCTTCCCTTTTTTCGTATTTGGTATAGAATTATGGCATTTTTTTAATTTTTCGTTATTTTCGATATCGAAAAAGTGGTCGTGGTCATATTCGGATTTCGGCCTTTTTTATACCAATACAAAGTTAGTTCAGATAAGTACGTCAACTGAGTTTAGTAAAGATATGTCGATTTTTGCTCAAGTTATCATGTTAACGGCCGAGCGGAAGGACAGACGGTGGACAGTGTATAAAAACTAGGCGTGGCTTCAACCGATTTCGCCCTTTTTCACAGAAAACAGTTATTGTCCTAGAATCTAAGAACCTACAAAATTTCACAAGTGTTGGTAAACTTTTGTTCGGTTTATGGCATTAAAAGTATCCTAGACAAATTAATTGAAAAAGGGCGGAGCCACGCCCATTTTGAAATTTTCTTTTATTATTGCATTTTGTTGCACCATATCATTACTGGAGTTGAGTGTTGACATAATTTTCTTATATACAGTAAATATATTAAATTCTTTGTTAAAATTTGACTTAAAAAATTTTTTTTTAAAGTGGGCGTGGTCGTACTCCGATTTTGCTAATTTTTATCGGGACTACATATAGTAATAGGAATAACGTCCCTGCCAAATTTCATCATGATATCTTCAACGACTGCCAAATTACAGCTTGCAAAACTTTTAAATTACCTTCTTTTATAAGTGGGCGGTGCTCGCCCATTGTCCAAAATGTCATCAACTCACCTACCAAGTTTCATCGCTCTATCCGTCCTTGGTAATGAATTATCGCACTTTTTCGGTTTTCGAAATTTTCGATATCGAAAAGTGGGCGTGGTTATAGTCCGATAATCCTCCTACATATCAAATTTCATCAAGATACCTATAATCTTACTCAAGTTATCGTGTTAACGGACGGACGGACATGGCACAATCAAATTTTTTTTCGATACTGATGATTTTGATATATGGAAGTCTATATCTATCTCGATTCCTTTATAGCTGTACAACCAACCGTTTTCCAATCAAAGTTAATATACTCTGTGAGCTCTGCTCAACTGAGTATAAAAACATTCATCAGTACCATGAGCATTGAGTACTTTTATCATACTAAAATGTCATAAACAAGCCAAATAGCTAGCAGCAATAAACTTGTTGTCTTCTTTTCTGTTCATCGTTCTCTCCCTTCTTTGTAATATTCTTTGTTAAAATTTTACTTAAAAAATTTTTTTTTAAAGTGGGCGTGGTCGTACTCCGATTTTGCTCATTTTTATCAGGACTACATACAGTAATAGGAGTAACGTTCCTGCCAAATTTCATCATGATATCTTCAACGACTGCCAAATTACAGCTTGCAAAACTTTTAAATTACCTTCTTTTATAAGTGGGCGGTGCTCGCCCATTGTCCAAAATTTCATCAACTCACCTACCAAGTTTCATCGCTCTATCCGTCCTTGGTAATGAATTATCGCACTTTTTCGGTTTTCGAAATTTTCGATATAGAAAAAGTGGGCGTGGTTATGTCCGATATCGTTCATTTTAAACAGCGATCTGAGATGAGTTCCCAGGAACCTACATATCAAATTTCATCAAGATACCTAAAATCTTACTCAAGTTATCGTGTTAACGGACGGACGGACATGGCACAATCAAATTTTTTTCGATACTGATGATTTTGATATATGGAATTCTATATCTATCTCGATTCCTTTATACCTGTACAACCAACCGTTATCCAATCAAAGTTAATATACTCTGTGAGCTCTGCTCAACTGAGTATAAAAACATTCATCAGTACCATGAGCATTGAGTACTTTTATCATACTAAAATGTCATAAACAAGCCAAATAGCTAGCAGCAATAAAGTTGTCTTCTTTTCTGTACATCGTTCTCTCCCTTCTTTGTAATATGTGTAAGCAGTGCACGGACTTTACCACTTTATTGGTAGATCTACCAACTATTTGGCCCATTTTCATTTTCTACCACTTCTACCACCAAAGCCAAAAAATCTACCAACATTTGCCTTTGTAAGGAAATTAAGAAACGATTCAATTTCGGAGAAGAAAAATTACACCTTTTGGAATATTTTGATGCAAAAAATATTCAATCTAGTCAAATAACAATGATTGTTCCTTTATTTGAAGCTTTTCCATTTCACAAGACTTCCATGGAAATGGTTAACAACGAATGGCGGTCGTTGATGTTATAAGATAAGGAAAAAATAGAAAAAATATTTATTATTGGTGATTCCGGTCAATTTTCTTAAATTTATTGGAGTTAAGTAGGCTATTTGACCTATTTTGGTTTTCAGTGCAAATAAAACAATTTTACTTCACTGTCGCAGCTCGACTTTTCGCTAGTCACTCTAGCATCTTCAGGAGCGAGATCTATATTCAACAACAAAATCATTATACATATATTGCATTACATTTTAAATTTTAACAATTAAACATTGAGTTACATATGACAAAAAACAAAAACTAAAACTTACATTATTTGTTTATATTATTAACTAAAAAATTAACTAATTATTAGTACCGCGCGCATTGGGTATCATTGTCATACTAAAGTGCAATGCAATATATGTATAATGATTTTGTTGTTGAATATAGATCTCGCTCCTGAAGATGCTAGGGTGACTAGCGAAACGTCGAGCTGCGACAGTGAAGTAAAATTGTTTTGTTTGCACTGACAACCAAAATAGGTCAAATAGCCTACTTAACTCCAATAAAAAAAAAGAAAAAATATTTTCCGACGATATTCTTAAAGGATGGATATAATTGGGAACTGAAAAGAGTGTTCTAGAAGAAATTTTGTTTGAAAATTTGAGTGAATAAATGTGCTCCTTAGCAATATTACCTCAAAGTTATGCAGCCGCGGAAAGGTCGTTCGCTATATTGAACGACATAAAAACCGCCAAGAGTAATGGATTAAAAATTTCGAGCATTTCCAATCAAATATTAATAAGTAAAAGAGTATTGTGTCGGATGGACTTTATTTCAGCCTCCAATTGAATTAATAGGATTTTATAAAAAAATTTAATTTGTAGAAGGTGATTTTGTTCCTTGTATTTAATAACACCCATATGGCACTAGATTTTTCTTTTGTTTTTTTCTGACAATTTTTTTTTGTCGAAAATTTGGTTTTTATTTTGGAATACTTGTGCAGAAATTCAACACAAGAAACAAAAATTTTTTTATGAAAGAAAGTATTAGTCGCAAATATTTTCCTGCGCTATTTTCATCAGTTATTACTGAATAATTTTGAACGAAAATAAAAAAAATTTTAAATAAACGATAACATGCCAGTGTGGCAGAAAAATACTGGTACATTGGAAAATTGTTGTTGTAATGAGACGTATCGGTAAATTTTCCTCAGTATTTCAAGCTCAAAATACAGAAAAAAAGCAAGTATCATATAGGCATAAGCTATATATATACAAATTTACATTAATTTGTTTGTTTTGTTTACTTGTTTTTTAAAGTGTTATTTCCGTGAAATGTGCTTTATTTGTTTCACAATAAAATATGAATTGTTTTGTACAAATATAAAGTGTAGCTATGGTTTTCTAAAAAAAAAAAAACAGAATCTACCAACTTATACCACTATTTTAATTTTTCGTCTACCAAGATTCTCTTTTTTAAAGTCCGTGCACTGTGTGTAAGCTTTCCAATGTGTATTTCGTCTTTTCTCTCTTCTCCACGTCTACTATTGTTGCATTTTTTAGATCAGGTTTGTGTCCGCCTGTTAGTGCGTGTTGAGCAAGTGCAATGCTGGTTTTCTTCTTTCTTATATCGATGTCGTGCTCTGCCAAACGGGTTCCTAGTGCGCTTCTCGTTGTTCCAACGTATATTTTGTTGCAGTTCTCGTTATCTCCACATTTGCATTGAATTTCGTAAACCACGTTGTTTTGTTAGTGTGGTTCTATACGGCTTTTTGTACGTGTAAAAATGGTAGAGAGTGTGCAGTTCGATTTGTATGTGAGAGATATATTCAGTTTTTTGTTTTTCATGTCTTGGTTGAAGTTTTCCGAAAGTTTGGGAATGTGTGTGACACTGTGGTATTGCTTTTCCTCCGTTGCGTTGTTAGTTGATGTTTTTTCTTGCGCTCTGTTTACTTCTAATAATTTGTGTTGTATTAGGGATGTAATTAAGTGGCTCGGGTAATTATTGTTTATTAGAATGTTGTATAGTTCTGTTTTATTTCCCCAGAACTCTTTGTGGCTTAGCGTGAATATTTCGTGTATGAGATTTTTTGCTGTATTTACTTTTTATTTAGTGGGCTGCGAGGATAGGAAGTTTATTATTCTGCCGGAGGATATGGTTTGAGAATACCAGTCCAGCACTATTTCGTTGTTATTTCCGGTGAATAAGGACATCCAAGAACGGGATCATAAAACTCTCTTCCATCGTAAATTTCAGTTTGTTGTAGTAGCTGGTTAATGTTTTTAGAATTATGTCTAAGTCGTTTCGTTTGACGATCGCAAAAACGTCACCCACGTACTTTACTATAAATTTCAGTTGTATGTTGTGGGTTCGCTTCAGTTCGGAGATGGTTTTGTCCAGCAAATCGTCCATTATAATGTCTTCTATGGTCGGGAAGAGTGGATTTCCCATTGGCATTCCGAAACTTTGTGTGAAAATTTGGTCATCATACATGAAGAAGTTGTTGTCGTTCAGGCAGAAGTTTAAAATTTTAAGGAACTTGTTTTTGGTATCATTGATTGTATTTTGTTGAATTTGGTCATTATTATTTTAATTGGTCAATATATTGGTATGTTGGTGAACAACGATACCACATCGAATGAAACCAGTATATCTTCTTCAGATAGCTTCATGTTATCTAATCTTTATTTGAGTCTGTAGGAGTTCTTTATGTTGTATTCGTCTGAAGTTAAGTTAGTTAGTATCTTCCCAATGTATTTTGATAGACCATAACATGGAACGCCGACAGATGACCCAATGGGGCTTAAGGGAATGTCCGTTTTGTGGATCTTAGGCATTTGGTTTTTGTAAAGTTATTCGACTAGGTTGTTGTTTTGTTTTTTTAGTGCGTTTGTAGAGCCTGTAGTTTTTCTGTATGCTTCTAAAATGAATTTGTCCGTTGGGTTATGCTTCGTATGTCATTTGTATTGTATTATTCTGCTGCTGAGTTTGGTTCTCTCAGTTTCTCTTTCTCTACCATTTTCTATTTGTTGTATAACCTGTCCCATCTCAGCTATTATCTTAAGAGCTTTGAAGCTGGTATTTGTTATGGGTAAAGTAAATTTTTTACCAAGAGAGAGTAGCCATTTTACTTCCTCAGGAAAATGAATTTCCGTTTTGTTTACAAACCATTCATTGTTCATTCTTAAGGTCTAATTATATTTACAGCGCATTGCATGACAAAACAGTACATAGCATGTCAAACATAGACCTAATTATACTTACGTTGTGTACATAGACTATCGCTGACAAGGGCAAACTCACACACAAATAAAGTTAGTATGTAAAAGATACACAAATACAAGCAAGCAATATGTTTTTTCTCTGATAGTGATGCTAGTTTTTCCACTCTTTGCTATAACAATGTTAACAGCACGAAGAGTGAGAGAGTCGCGCGCATAGCGCATACATGGAAATCAAAATTCAACAGACTTCCATGCAATGCAATGCAATGCACTGCGTACTCTAATCAAGTACACGCAAATCCCATCGAACAGATATTGTTTGTGAAAGCAATGTTGCTGTGCTCTGCTATGCTATGTGAGTATAACTGACCCTTTATGCCCAGTTTTTTCAGATGTGTTTGTTTTAGTCTCTCCAGCTTTGTTGATTGTGTTCTTTCTCTCTCGATAGCAACCCTTTGGTTCAGTAGTGTTTGATTTTGTATGACGGAGTTGTAATCAAATTCACTCAGACTGCGTTTCAGTCGTTGCTCTGCATGCAAAACCTGGTCTTTTGTCGTTTTTATGTCGATGTTTGTTTGTGTAATTTCTATGTTCATTACTTTCTTAAAGAATAGCCGCTTTTCGTTTTCTAGGCGCCCGTGTATATTGTTTGATGTTATTTTTGTGGCTATTTTCTTTATAGAGGTTGTCAAGTGGTCGGGTGATGTCATATTTCCTACATTCCAACAGGAAACCAATTTGTGATGTTTGTTGGGATAGTTTTTGTTTTAGTTTGCTGTGTTTTTTTAGGATTATACAAATCTCTTCCCCATATTTGTACTTAATGTGTTTGTAGTTCTTCATGGTTTTGCTTTTTGCTTTTATTGTTGTAATGGAATAATAGATTTAAGCTTTTTTATCGGCAGGCCTTCCGAAATAGGTTAAATTCATTAATAATTTGCTGACCAGTTTGTAATTTATTTGAATTGTATATGGCTTTGCTGGTCTAGTGTAGTTAATCCAAGTAAAAACTCGCACTTTTTCTAAAAAATATCACCCTACGCTTCGCCAAGCTCCTGGGCATCCTCAGGGGCATAATCTTTATTTTCAACAACAAAAATACAAAACAAAAACAAACGGAGATTTAATTTTGAAAACACATACATAAATCACTATAAAACATTTGTGACAAACTTACATAAAAAGTATTAAATTAAGGTGTAAACATCACACAACATAAAACAAAAACATTTAAAACTAACAAGTAAGAAAGTCTAAGTTCGGGTGTAACCGAACATTAGATACTCAGAGAGCTATGGAGACAAAATAAGGGAAAATCACCATGTAGGAAAATGAACCCTGGAATGTGTTTGTATAAAATGTGTATCAAATGGAGTGTATTAAAGAGTATTTTCAGAGGGAGTGGGCCATAGTTCTATAGGTGGACGCCATTTAGGAATATCGCCATAAAGGTGGACCAGGGCTGACTCTAGAATTTGTTTGTACGTTATGGGTATCATATGAAAGCTGTTAATGAATATTTTAAAAGGGAGTGGGCCTTAGTTCTATAGGTGGACGCCTTTTCGAGATATCGCCATAAAAGTGGACCAGGGGTGACTCTAGAATTTGTTTGTACGATATGGGTATCAAATGAAAGGTGTTAATGAATATTTTAAAAGGGAGTGGGCCTTAGGTCTATAGGTGGATGCCATTTAGGGATATCGCCATAAAGGTGGACCAGGGCTGACTCTAGAATTTGTTTGTACGATATGGGTATCATATGAAAGGTGTTAATGAGTATTTTAAAAGGGCGTGGGCTTAGTTCTATAGGTGGTCGCCTTTTCGAGATATCGCCATAAAGGTGGACCAGGGGTGACTCTAGAATTTGTTTGTACGATATGGGTATTAAATGAGTGGTGTTAGTGAGTATTTTAAAAGGGAGTGGGCCTTAGTTCTATAGGTGGACGTCCTTTCGAGACATCGTCATAAAGGTGGACCAGGGGTGACTCTAGAATTTGTTTGTACGATATGGGTATCAAATGCAAGGTGTTAATGAGTATTTTGAGAGGGAGTGGGCCTTAGTTCTATAGGTGGACACCTTTTCGCGATATCGTTATAAAGGTGGACCAGGGTTGAATCTAGAATGCGTTTGTAAAATATGGGTATCAAACGAAAGGTGATGAGTATTTTAAAAGGGAATGGGCCTTAGTTCTATAGGTGAACGCCTTTTCGAGATATCGCCATAAAGGTGGATCAGGGGTGACTCTATAATGTGTTTGTACGATACTGGTATCAAATTAAAGGTATTAATGAAGGTTTTAAAAGGGAGTGGTGGTAATTGTATATGTGAAGACGTTTTCTAGATATCGACCAAAATTTAGACCGGGATGACCCAGAACATCATCTGTCGAGTACCGCTAATTTATTTATATATGTAATACCACGAACAGTATTCCTGCCAAGATTCCAAGGGCTTTTGATTTCGCCCTGCAGAACTTTTTCATTTGCTTCTACTTAATATGGTAGGTGTCACACCCATTTTTCAAAGTCTTTCTAAAATTATATTTTGCGTCAATAAACCTATCCATTTATCATGTTTCATCCCTTTTTTCGTATTTAGTATAGAATTATGACATTTTTTAAATTTTTCGTAATTTTCGATATGGAAAAAGTGGGCGTGGTCATAGTCGGATTTCGGCCATTTTTTAAACCAATACAAAGTGAGTTCAGATAAGTACGTGAACTGAGGTTAGTAAAGATATGTCGATTTTTGCTCAAGTTATCAAGTTAACGGCCGAGCGGAAGAACAGACCGCCAATTGAATATAAAAACTGGGCGTGGCTTCAACCGAATTCGCCCTTTTTCACAGAAAACAGTTATTGTCCTAGAATCTAAGAACCTACAAAATTTCACAAGGATTGATAAATTTGTGTTCGACTTATGGCATTAAAAGTATCCTAGACAAATTAATTGAAAAAGGGCAGAGCCACTCCCATTTTGAAATTTTCTTTTATTTTTGTATTTTGTTGCAGCATATCGTTACTGGAGTTGAATGTTGACATAATTTACTTATATATTGTAGAGACGTTAAAATTTGACTTAAAAAAATGTTTTTTTAAAGTTGGCGTAGTCGTACTCTGATTTTGCTAATTTATATTAAGCATACATATAGTAATAGGAGTAACGTTCCTGCCAAATTTCATCATGATATCTTCAACGACTGCCAAATTACAGCTTGCAAAACTTTTAAATTACCTTCTTTTAAAAGTGGGTGTTGCCCCGCCCATTGTCCAACATTTTACTAACTTTCTATTCTGCGTCACAAGTTCAACTCACCTACCAAGTTTCATCGCTCTATCCGTCTTTGGTAATGAATTATCGCACTTTTTGTGTTTTTCGAAATTTTCGATGTCGAAAAAGTGGGCGTGGTTATAGTCCGATATCGTTCATTTTAGATATCGATCTGAGATGGGTTCCCAGGAACCTACGTACCAAATTTCATCAAGATACCTCAAAATATACTCAAGTTATCGTGTTAACGGGCGGACGGACATGGATCAATCAAATTTTTTTTCGATACTGATGATTTTGATATATGGAAGTCTATATCTATTTCGATTCCTTTATACATGTGCAACCAACCGTTATCCAATCAAAGTTAATATACTCTGTGAGATCTGCTCAACTGAGTATAAAAACATTCATCAGTACCATGAGCATTGAGTACTTTTGTCATACTAAAATGTTATAAACAAGCTAAATAGCTAGCAGCAATAAACTTGGTGTCTTTTTTTCTGTTCAGCGCTTTCTCCCTTCTTTGAAATATGTGTAAGCTTTCCAATGTGTATCTCGTATTTGAAGTTTTCCGTAAGTTTGGGAATGTATGTGACACTGTGGTATTGCTTTGTCTCCGTTGCGTTGTTAGCTGATGATTTTTTTTGCGCTCTGTTTACTTCTAATAATTTGGGTTATATTAGGGATGTTAGTAAGTGGCTCGGGTAATTATTGTTTATTAGTATCTTGTAAATTTTTGTTTTATTTTTTCCCCAGAACTGTTTGTGGCTTAGCATGAATATTTTGTGTATGAGACTTTTTGCTGTATTTACTTTGTATTTAGTGGGCTGTGAGGATAGAAAGTTTATTATTCTGCCGAAGGATATGAGTTAAGAATACCAGTCCAGCACTATTTCGTTGTTTTTCCGGTGAATAAGGACATCCAAGAACGGGATCATCAAACTCTCTTCTTTCTCCATCGTAAATGTTGGTTAGAATTATGTCTAAGTCGTTTCGTTTGACGATCGCAAAAACGTCGTCCACGTACTTTACTATAAATTTCAGTTGTATGTTGTGGGTTTGATTTAGTTCGGAGATGGTGTTGTCCAGCAAATCGCCCATTATAATGTCTGCTATGGTCGGGGGGAGTGGGTTTCCCATTGGCATTCCGAAACTTTGTGTGAAAATTTGGTCATCATACATGAAGTAGTTGTTGTCGTTCAGGCTGAAGTTTAAAATTATAAGGAACTTGTTTTTTGGTATCATTAATTGTATTTTGCTGAATTTGGTCATTATTATTTTAATTGCAAGTATATTGGTATATTGGTATATTGGTGTACAACGATACCACATCGAATGAAACCAGTATATCTTCTTCAGATAGCTTCATGTTATCCAATCTTTGTTTGAGTCTGTAGAAGTTCTTTATGGAACGCCGACAGATGACGCAATGGGACGTAAGGGAATGTCCGTTTTGTGGATCTTAGGCAGACCGTAGAGTCTAGGTGCTGTGGCCGCGGTGCATGTTAGTTGCCTTTTTTCCTTGAAATCTATTATTTTGTTTTTGTAAAGTTCTTCGACTAGGTTGTTGTTTTTTTGTTTGCTTTTTTGTAGTGCGTTTGTAGGATCTGTCCTCGCTTTTTTATACGTGTTTTTGTCTTCAAGTAGCCTGTTATTTTTTTCGTTGTAGTCAGTTCTATACATTGCCACTCTCTTATTTCCTTTGTCTAAGTCCATCACATTATGTCTTTGTGATTCTTTAAAAATTATGTAGTTTTTCTGTATGCTTCTAAGATGAGTTTTTCCGCTGGCTCACGCTTGGTATGTCGTTTGAATTGTGTTATTCTGCTGCAGAGTTTGGTTCTCGCATTTTCTCTTTCTCTCTCATCTTCTATTTGTTGTATAACCTATTCCATCTCAGCTATTATCTTAAGTCGTTTGAAGCTGGTATTTGTTATGGGTAAAGTAAATTGTTTACCAAGAGGGAGTAGCCATTTTACTTCCTGTGGAAAATGAATTTCCGTTTTGTTCACTCTTATGCCCAGTTTTTATACTCAGCTGAGCAGAGCTCACAGAGTATATTAACTTTGTTCGCATAACGGTAATCCGTAACCGCATAAACTAATCGAGATAGAAATAGACTTCTATATATCAAAATGATCAGGGCGAAACAAAAAATTTATTTAGCCATGTCCGTACGTCCTTCCATCCGTCCGTCCGTCCGCCCGTAAACACGATAACTTGAGCAAATTTTGAAGTATCTTGATGAAATTTGGTATATAGGTTCGTGGGCACTCATCTCAGATCGCAATTAAAAATGAACGAAATCAGAAAAATTAAAAAAAACAGTAATCATTACAAAAAATTATTGTTCTGGCCTTGAGCTCGCTTCGAACCTTGAATACTTTATCAATAGGCCTATAAAACAAAAACAGTTGTCAATAAACCAAGAGCACTTGGGAAATGTCAAACAAAGTAATTGATAATAAACAAATCCAACATTATCAGTGTCTTGCAACAGATGGCGCAACGCTGAATAACTATAGTTGGTAAGAAGGAATAGAAGTAGCAATTTGTCAGTCAAACAAACCACCGCTGTATAGCTAAATGGTTAGCGCAGCGTGCGTAATGCCTACTAATTATGAAGGCTTAGCACTCTTCGAAATGGATCTATCTGCGCAGCTATGGCAGGTTGTCTGAAAAATTGTCTACTTACTATTCCAAAAACAACCCTCACTAGGGTAGGCACCTTGTCGTTGGTGTGAGGGCTTAGCCGAACTCCATAGCGCCCGACTATGAGGCGGAGCTGTTTAGGACTGACATGTACGCCGTTTCGCTTCATAAGAGGGCGGCGGAATGTCGGTGAACAAGAACTGCCAACCCCCTAATCCAGGGTGTTATGCGGACCGTGCCTATTGGACGATTTGCAGCCAGGGGATAAATTCGGCTGTATTCGAACGGAGCCTTCCCGATACCGGGCCACCTTGGGAAGTATTTATGGCCTAACCACAGTAAGGGGTGCTGGTGTAGCGGACGGTTCTTTCCCCGTATATAATACTGGACCGCTGAGCCCGCCTTATCGGGCATGTGATCGTACGACCAAGATGTGCGACTCATTACCTGATTGTAATAAGGACGTGGGAAAGAGGAGGACTGAGTCGCAATCCAAGGACGACAAATGCGAATTAAGCGATGAGTCGGACTCGGGGAGCGAGAGTAGTGCTGATTCAATGAACTCCGTGTTGGAGAAGCACACAAATGAAAAATGAGTAGAAGAGTGGAGAAGGGTACGGAGCAGGGGAAGTAAAAGAGCTCTCTCGCAGCACCGTAGAGCACTAAGAATTGTACAACGCTTGGTAGCAGTGGTCGACCCAACAGAAGTGGAGATCGAGGGTTTGGAATGGGTCCATGAGGCGGTAGAAGTAGGTCGAAGGCAGTTCAGAAGGTTTTCTGCGAGAAACACTCGGTTCTGCAACCGGTACGAGGAGGAAAAAGCGTAGAATGGCAGAATCAAGAGGCAACGTTCGGCGGAAGGCGACAAGCCTGCTTTTAAGAGGCAGAAAGGACCCAGTCCTAGAGCCGCGAGGCAGAGCAATCGCATAGACAAGACAAGTAGGCCCAAAGCTGTAAGACAGATGAACCCCAATAGCGAGGTAGCAACTACTTCGAAAGCTGCGTGTCAGAGGGTAGTTCCAACTACGGAAGTAGGAGGTAAGACAAAGGGAGATAACGCTAAGACTCCGACTTTCTCGGAGGCGCTAAAAAGAGGTAACGCCAAGACTCCGGCTTTCTCGGAGGTGCTAAAGGGAGATAACACTAAGACTCCGGTTTTTCCCGAGAAGATTAGTGATGTGGCAAAGCAGTCAGTGACTGTGGCGCTGGTTGATCGCAGCAGTCCTTTCGGACAAATGACTACTGAAAGGTGGATATCTGTGGAAAGGGAGCTTATTAGCTTAATGCTTAAGATGATGCGGGGACAACCAAGTAAGCCCCTTCCAACCTTTGATTCGCGGGGATGGTATAATGGTGCAAAGATGATAGCGTGCGACAACATCGCGAGCTTGCGGTGGCTGGAGGATGTGGTTCCAAACATCCAAAGGCAAGGCACAAACGCGCGGTTTGAGGTAGTGAATAAAGCGCAAATCCCCACGGTAGCAAAAGTTAAGGTATGGATACCATGCGTGATGAAGTCGGAGGATACACTGCGACATCTTCAGAATCAGAATCCGAACATACCGACACAGGATTTGAAGGTACTTACTGTATCTCGGCCTACCGAGGATGGTCAGTTCTACATCTTCAAAATAAACAAGCAGGCGGAGGATATTTTGTACAAGCAGATTGGCAAAATGTCCTTTGGCACTGGCAAAATTTACATGCGACTCAGGAAAAGAAGTCCCGAGGATAAAAACCCTAACGCGCTAGAGGTGGGCGAAGTCGAAAAGGACCTCAAAAGCCTAAGGCAAAAAAGACAGGTGGAGGTCCCCTACGCCACCATGAAGGTGTTAGAAGAGGACCAAGCGCCAAATGGTGCTATGACTCGCACAGAGGAACACCCGGCACAACAGTCACGAGAGGCTGAACGAGGACTCGAATACTCTATTCCAAAAGGGCAAGGAGAGGACGACAACGTCACGACGAAGGTCCTGGAGGGGGACAAACAGCCCAATGGTGCTGCGAGTCCTACAGATAAACCTCCAATACAGTAAAGTGGCGTCGAGCGAACTCCTCCTAACCCTTGAGGAGGGTTCGATTGACGTGGCGCCGATCCAGGAGCCGTGGCTCTCATTGGGAGGAAAGGTTTCTGGACTTAGCGCGTGGGGGGGGGGGGCCTTTAATACCTTTAATTTGCAGATAGCAAACAGGGGAATGTCCTACATACATTGGTCCAACATCCAGGAATTTTCTGGATGTTAAATTGAACTCCGAGGGTGATATATCAAGGTATGATTGGATGTTTCTTGATAGACCATCCTTCTCCAACCATGCTTCAGCTTCAGCATCCCCCTAAAGAGGGTAGAGAAGGGAGGAACCTTTAGAAACCCTAGGTCAACGAACTGGACTAAATTCCAGAAACAGGTAGAAACAAAACTGGGACAAACCATAGAGGTTGCCAATGTGGAGGAACTGGAAGAGTCGAATAACTTCCTAACAAGTACGCTTATGACTGCATATAACAAAGCATGCCCTCTAAGAAGATTCAGAGGAAAAGCAAAGCCGCCATGGTGGAGCAATGAGCTGAGTCTTCTAAGAAGACAGGTAAAAGAAATGTTTAAGCTCGCAAAGACCGCGGAAAGCGATGCGTGTGGGGACGACTACAGGGATCTACTGAGGATGTACAAGCGTGAAATTACCAGGGCGAAGAGAAACTCATGGGAAAGTTTCTGTACGGACATAGAATGCTCCAGCGAAACAGCACGGTTGAAAAAAGTCCTAGCAAGGGGAAACATAATCCAGGGACTAATAAAGAAAGGGAACAGGGAATGGTCACGTAATAGTGAGGAATTCCTTGAGGTGCTTCTCGGCACACATTTCACACCGGGAGACGGTTTAGAAGAGCCAGCAGACATCACTCACACTTCGATCACGGAGCTAGTAGTGCCGGGCTTGGTGACCGATTCCAAGATAGAATGTGCAGTGAAAACGTTTTCTAAGTTTAAATCGCCGGGCCCAGACGGTATATTCCAGGCCATCCTACAAGTTTCAAGTATGGCGGTCGTGGAATGGCTTAAAATAATATTCGATGGGTGCATAAGGCTGAATCATGTACCGCACTCTTGGAGAACTGCTCGTGTATCTTTCCTACCAAAGGCGGGGAAGATCGGTCACGTGTATCCCAAAGACTATAGACCAATTAGCTTAACATCATTTCTGCTCAAAACCTTTGAGAGGCTGATAGATGTGTACATAAAGTCCACCGTGGATGAAAAGCTGTTCTCCACAACGCAGCATGCGTACACCAAAGGCAAGTCGGTAGACACCGCATTGCATATGGTGGTAATAAGCATATAGAAATCCCTGGAATATAAAGAGTATGCTCTAGCAGTCTTCTTGGACATTGCCGGGACTTTCAATAATGTTTTAAAATGGGCGATTATGGATGGTCTTAATTACATTAAAGTACATCCTGCCTTAATCAGATGGATCGGCTGCATGCTACAAAGAAAGATTACATCACAATGGGGATTGTATGAGGCCGCGAAATCAGTGGACATGGGCACGCCGCAGGGAGGGGTGCTATCACCTCTGCTGTGGCCCCTGGTCATCAACCAACTGCTCAGGCGATTCGATGAGGGACCCTTAAAACTTACAGCTTACGCAGATGACGTTGCAATTGTCATAAGTGGAATGTGCCTTCCAACGATTGTTCTTTGATGGATCGGGCGCTTCGAGGTATTCATACCTGGGCATCTAATGTCGGGTTGAAAGTGAATGCGGAGAAGACGGATATGGTCTTGTTTTCAAAGAGGTACAATATCCCAAATTGGACCAGGCCTAAGTTAGGGGGGGGGGGGGGGTGACCTTACATGAGAAACCTTGCACAATATATATAGGAATCAGCCTAGACAGTAAGCTGTCATGGAAGCTCAACGTGGAGGAGAGGGTCAAGAAGGCCTCAACGGCACTCTATGCATGTAAAAGAATGCTGGGGTGTACGTGGGGCTTATCGCCCTCTCTTTCTCATTGGGTTTTTACAGCGATTGTAAGCCCTATTCTATACTATGGAGTTCTTGTTTGGTGGAAAGCCACACAAAAAACAACCTACCTCAAAAAATTTGAGGGGGTATGCAAACTATCGATGCTTAGCATTACGGGAGCCCAGAAAACAACCCCGACGGCTGCACGGTATGCCATTCTACACATTCCACCTGTAGACCTGGTAGCAAAGAACATAGCATTAACAACCGCAACCAGGCTCGGTGCCTTGGGCCAGCTTGAGCGCCGATCATATGGCCATAGTAGTATAGCGTCATCAATCACAAGACGAACAGACTACCTGATTCCCTATCTGCGCTTCGAGGGAGATTATAAAGCCACAATAGAGGTGGACGGTTGGCGCAAGGGTGCGCAAATGGCGGACGAAGCAATACATGTGTACACAGATGGTTCCAAAGTAGTGGAAGAAGTAGGGTCTGCGGTATACTCTGCTGATCCGGAAATAAGCAGATCCTACAGGCTGCCGGATTACTGTAGTGTTTTCCAAGTGGAAATATTAGCCGTAACCAAAGCAGTAGAAACCCTGGAAGAAAATAGCCCAAGCTGCAATTGTGTTAACTTTTATATTGACAGTCATGCAGCAATTAAGGCAATAATCTCGCATAGCACAGCATCTAAATGCGTATTAGAGTGTAAGCAGTCCCTGGATAGAATCGGGACAGGGATAAGCATACATCTATATTGGGTCCCAGTGCATATGGGAATAGATGGGAATGAAAAAGCGGACGAACTAGCTAAAAAGGGTGCATCCCTTGAAGCTTACTCCGTAGACGTCCCATTTAGACTGGGCGAGATTAAGCGAAGGCGAGAGGTGCACATGGTCGACAAGCGGGAAAGGCGTGGGTTCAAGCGCGGTGCTGTCAAGTGTCGAAAATTATGTGTAGGTCTTACAACCTTAGACTAAAAAAGTTGCTTCTATCTTTATAAAGAGAGGACTGTAGACTCATGACGGGTATTCTGACTGGACACTGCCTTCTGGCGCCGCATGCCTTTAAATTAGGCTTGGTCAGTGATAGCAGATGTAGGAAGTGCGGGTTGGAGGAGTAAACGATCGAGCACGTTCTGTGCTCGTGCCCTGCACTTGCCAGGCTAAGACTCCAGCTAGTAGGAGTGATACAGCTGTCAGATCTAGAAGCAGCAAGTGGCTTAAGTCCTAGGAAGCTTTTAGTATTTGCCAAGAGGACGGAGTTATTTTATAACATAGGTCCTGGTTTTTGATAGGGTTTTTCAGTTTGGTCGTTAAAAACAAACTTCTGGTAACACTACGGACTCAATCAGTCAATGTGAGGTCCTCATGGACCAGCCAGTTCAACCTAATCTAACCATTCCAAAAACAAAATAAAATTCTTCAATTATAGAAAAATTAAAAAAACAATAATCATTACAAAAAACTATTTTTCTGGCCTTGAGCTCGTTTCGAACCTTGAATACTTTATCAATAGGCCGAAAAAACAAAAAAAAACAATTATTAATAAACCAACAGAACTTGGGAAATGTCAAACCAAGTACTTGACAATAAACAAATCCAACATTATCAGTGACTTGCAACAGATGGCGCAACACTGAATAAATATAGTTGGTAAGAAGGAATAGAAGTAGTAATTTGTCAGTCAAACCAACCACCGCTGTATAGCTAAATGGTTAACGCAGCGTGCCTAAAGCGTACTGATGATGAATGCTTAGCACCCTTCGAAATGGATCTATCTGCGCAGCTATGGCAGGTTGTCTGAACAATTTTCTACTTACTATTCCAAAAACAAAATAAAAATTTCCAATTATAGAAAAATTAAAAAAACAATAATCATTACAAAAAAGTATCTTTCTGGCCTTGAGCTCGTTTCGAACCTTGAATACTTTATCAATAGGCCGATAAAACAAAAAAACAATTGAAAAGAATTTTATTGAGCCATGTCCGTCCGTCCGTATGTCCGTCAACACGATAACTTGAGTAAATATTGAGATATCTTCACCAAATTCGTTACACGAGCTTATCTGGGCCCAGAATTGTTTTATTGAAAATGAGCGAAATCGGATGATAACCGCGCCCACTTTTTATATATACAACATTTTGGAAAACAGAGAAAACCTGATTATTTAGTAAATAGTATTCCTATAATGTTGAAATTTGACGTGTGGACTAATATTGAGACTCTAGATAAAAATTAAAATTTTTTTGTTTAAATGGGGGTGGCACCGCCCACTTGTGATAAAATTAATTTTACAAATATTATGAATCATAAATCAAAAATCGTTAAACCTATTGTAACCAAATTCGGCAGAGAGGTTGCCTTTACTACAAGGAATGCTTTGAAGAAAAATTAACGAAATCGGTTAAAGACCCACTTTTATATAAAAGATTTTTAAAAGGGTCGTGGACGAATAAAATAAGCTATATCATTGCAAAAAAGAGCTTATTTTCAGTGGTATTTGATTTCCCAAGTGAATCTATAACAATAAATAGGAAAAACTTCAAATTGTAAAAAACGGGCGTGGCACAGCCCTTTTTATGACTAAGCAATTTTCTATGTTTCGGGAGCCATAACTCGAAGGAAAATTAACGGATCGTAATAAAATTGGGTACAAAAATTTTCCCTATAGCGGGAAATATATCTAGAAAAAATTGAAGAGATCGCTTAAAAACCACGCCTACTTTTATATAAAAGATTTTTAAAAGGGTCGTAGACGAAAATATTAAGCTATATCTTAGCGAAAAAAAGCTTTGTATCAATAGAATTTTACTTACTAAACTGAATTATAACATTAAATTGGAAAAATTAACATATCGTAATAAAATTGTGCGCACAGGCAACTTAGATATAAAACAAGTTTAAAAGGGTCGTAGACCAGAATAAACTTAGTAGCAAAAAACAAGTAAGGAAGGCTAAGTTCGGGTGTAACCGAACATTACATACTCAGTTGAGAGCTATGGAGACAAAATAAGGAAAATCACCATGTAGGAAAATGAACCTAGGGTAACCCTGGAATGTGGTTGTATGACATGTGTATCAAATGGAAGGTATTAAAGAGTATTTTAAGAGAGAGTAGGCCATAGTTCTATGGATGGACGCCATTTAGGGATATCGCCATAAAGGTGGACCAGGGCTGACTCTAGAATTTGTTTGTACGATATGGGTATCAAATGAAAGGTGTTACTGAGCATTTTAAGAGGGAGTGGGCCTTAGGTCTATCGGAGGACGCCTTTTCGAGATATCGCCATTAAGGTGGACCAGGGGTGACTCTAGAATGTGTTCGTACGATATGGGTATCAAATGAAAGGTGGTAATGAGTATTTTAAAAGGGAATGGGCTTTAGTTCTATAGGTGAACGCCTTTTCGAGAAATCGCTATAAAGGTGGACCAGGGGTGACTCTAGAATATGTTTGTACGATATGGGTATCAAATGAAAGCTGTTAATGAGTATTTTGAAAAGGAGTGATCCTTAGTTCCATAGGTGGACGCCGTTTCGAGATATCGCCATAAAGGTGGACCAAGGGTGTCTCTAGAATGTGTTTGTACGATATGGAAATCAAAGGAAAGCATTTTAAGAGGGAGTGGGCATTAGGTCTATAGGTGGACGCCTTTTCGAGATATCGCCATTAGGGTGGGCCAGGGGTGACTCTAGAATGTTTGTACGATATGGGTATCAAACGAAAAGTGTTACTGAGCATTTTAAGAGAGAGTGGGCATTAGGTCTATAGGTGGACGCCTTTTCGAAATGTCTCCATTATGGTGGGCCAGGGGTGACTCTAGAATGTGTTTGTATGATATGGGTATCAAATGAAAGATGGTAATGAGTATTTTAAAAGGGAGTAATCCTTAGTTCTATAGGTGGACGCCTTTTCTAGATATCGCCATAAAGGTGGACCAAGGGTGACTCTAGAATGTTTGTACGATATGGGTATCAAACGAAAGGTGTTACTGAGCATTTTAAGAGGGAGTGGGCATGAGGTCTATAGGTGGACGGACGCCTTTTCGAGATATCGTCATTAGGGTGGGTCAGGGGTGACTCTAGAATGTGTTTGTACGATATGGGTATCAAACGAAAGGTGTTACTGAGCATTTTAAGAGGGAGTGGGCATTAGGTCTATAGGTGGACGCCTTTTCGAGATATCGCCATTAGGGTGGGCCAGGGGTGACTCTAGAATGTTTGTACGATATGGGTATCAAACGAAAGGTGTTACTGAGCATTTTAAGAGGGAGTGGACATTAGGTCTATAGGTGGACGCCTTTTCGAGATATCGCCATTAGTTGGGCCAGGGGTGACTCTAGAATGTTTGTACGATATGGGTATCAAACGAAAGGTGTTACTGAGCATTTTAAGAGGGAGTGGGCATTAGGTCTATAGGTGGACGCCTTTTCGAGATATCGCCATTAGGGTGGGCCAGGGGTGACTCTAGAATGTGTTTGTACGATATGGATATCAAATTAAAGGTATTAATGAGGGTTTTAAAAGCGAGTGGCCTTTAGATGTATATGTGAAGGCGTTCTCGCGATATCGACCAAAATGTGGAACAGGTGATCCAGAAAATCATCTGTCGGGTACTGCTAACTTATTTATATATGCAATACCACTAACAGTATTCCTGCCAAGATTCCAAGGGCTGTTGATTTCGGCTTGTAGAACTTTTTCATTTTCTTCTACTTAACATGGTAGGTGTCACACCCATTTTACAAAGTTTTTTCCAAAGTTATATTTTGCGTCAATAAACCAATCCAGTTACCATGTTTCATCCCTTTTTTCGTATTTGGTATAGAATTATGGCATTTTTTTCATTTTTCGTAATTTTCGATAGCGATAAGGTGGGCGTGGTTATGGTCGGATTTCGGCCATTTTTATACCAAGATAAAGTGAGTTCAGATAAGTACGTGGGCTAAGTTTAGTAAAGATATATCGGTTTTTGCTCAAGTTATTGTGTTAACGGCCGAGCGGAAGGACAGACGGTGGACTGTGTCTAAAAACTGGGCGTGGCTTCCACCGATTTCCCCATTTTCACAGAGAACAGTTACCGTCATAGAATCTATGCCCCTACCAAATTTGATAAGGATTGGTAAATTTTTGTTCGACTTATGGCATTAAAAGTATTCTATACAAACTAAATGAAAATGGGCGGAGCCACGCCCATTTTGAAATTTTCTTTTATTTTTGTATTTTGTTGCATCATATCATTACTGGAGTTGAATTTTGACTTAATTTACTTATATACAGTAAAGATATTAAATTTTTTGTTAAAATTTGAATTAAAAAAAATTTTTTTTTAAAAAGTGGGCGTGTTCTTCATCTAATTTTGCTAATTTTTATTTAGCACATATATAGTAATAGTAGTAACGTTCCTGCCAAATTTCATCATGATATCTTCAACGACTGCCAAATTACAGCTTGCAAAACTATTAAATTACCTTCTTGTAAAAGTGGGCGGTGCCACGCCCATTGTCCAAAATCTTACTTATTTTCTATTCTGCGTCATAACGTCAAGCCATCTACCAAGTTTCATCGCTTTAAACGCCTTTGGCAATGCATTATCGCATTTTTTCGGTTTTTCGAAATTTTCGATATCGAAAAAGTGGGAGTGGTTATAGTCCGATATCGTTCATTTTAAATAGCGATCTGTCTAATGTCGGGTTGAAAGTGAATGCGGAGAAGACGGATATGGTCTTGTTTACAAAGAGGTACAATATCCCAAATTGGACCAGGCCTAAGTTAGGGGGGTGACCTTACATGAGAAACCTTGCACAATATATATAGGAATCATCCTAGACAGTAAGCTGTCATGGAAGCTCAACGTGGAGGAGAGGGTCAAGAAGGCCTCAACGGCACTCTATGCATGTAAAAGAATACTGGGGTGTACATGGGGCTTATCGCCCTCTCTTTCTCATTGGGTTTTTACAGCGATTGTAAGCCCTATTCTATACTATGGAGTTCTTGTTTGGTGGAAAGCCACACAAAAAACAACCTACCTCAAAAAATTTGAGGGGGTATGCAAACTATCGATGCTTAGCATTACGGGAGCCCTGAAAACAACCCCAACGGCTGCACGGTATGCCATTCTACACATTCCACCTGTAGACCTGGTAGCAAAGAACATAGTATTAACAACCGCAACCAGGCTCGGTGCCTTGGGCCAGCTTGAGCGCCGATCATATGGCCATAGTAGTATAGCGTCATCAATCACAAGACGAACAGACTACCTGATTCCCTATCTGCGCTTCGAGGGAGATTATAAAGCCACAATAGAGGTGGACGGTTGGCGCAAGGGTGCGCAAATGGCGGACGAAGCAATACATGTGTACACAGATGGTTCCAAAGTAGTGGAAGAAGTAGGGTCTGCGGTATACTCTGCTGATCCGGAAATAAGCAGATCCTACAGGCTGCCGGATTACTGTAGTGTTTTCCAAGCGGAAATATTAGCCGTAACCAAAGCAGTAGAAACCCTGGAAGAAAATAGCCCAAGCTGCAATTGTGTTAACTTTTATATTGACAGTCAGGCAGCAATTAAGGCAATAATCTCGCATAGCACAGCATCTAAATGCGTATTAGAGTGTAAGCAGTCCCTGGATAGAATCGGGACAGGGATAAGCATACATCTATATTGGGTCCCAGTGCATATGGGAATAGATGGGAATGAAAAAGCGGACGAACTAGCTAAAAAGGGTGCATCCCTTGAAGCTTACTCCGTAGACGTCCCATTTAGACTGGGCGAGATTAAGCGAAGGCGAGAGGTGCACATGGTCGACAAGCGGGAAAGGCGTGGGTTCAAGCGTGGTGCTGTCAAGTGTCGAAAATTATGTGTAGGTCTTACAACCTTAGACTAAAAAAGTTGCTTCTATCTTTATAAAGAGAGGACTGTAGACTCATGACGGGTATTCTGACTGGACACTGCCTTCTGGCGCCGCATGCCTTTAAATTAGGCTTGGTCAGTGATAGCAGATGTAGGAAGTGCGGGTTGGAGGAGTAAACGATCGAGCACGTTCTGTGCTCGTGCCCTGCACTTGCCAGGCTAAGACTCCAGCTAGTAGGAGTGATACAGCTGTCAGATCTAGAAGCAGCAAGTGGCTTAAGTCCTAGGAAGCTTTTAGTATTTGCCAAGAGGACGGAGTTATTTTATAACATAGGTCCTGGTTTTTGATAGGGTTTTTCAGTTTGGTCGTTAAAAACAAACTTCTGGTAACACTACGGACTCAATCAGTCAATGTGAGGTCCTCATGGACCAGCCAGTTCAACCTAATCTAACCATTCCAAAAACAAAATAAAATTCTTCAATTATAGAAAAATTAAAAAAACAATAATCATTACAAAAAACTATTTTTCTGGCCTTGAGCTCGTTTCGAACCTTGAATACTTTATCAATAGGCCGAAAAAACAAAAAAAAACAATTATTAATAAACCAACAGAACTTGGGAAATGTCAAACAAAGTACTTGACAATAAACAAATCCAACATTATCAGTGACTTGCAACAGATGGCGCAACACTGAATAAATATAGTTGGTAAGAAGGAATAGAAGTAGTTATTTGTCAGTCAAACAAACCACCGCTGTATAGCTAAATGGTTAACGCAGCGTGCCTAAAGCGTACTGATGATGAATGCTTAGCACCCTTCGAAATGGATCTATCTGCGCAGCTATGGCAGGTTGTCTGAACAATTTTCTACTTACTATTCCAAAAACAAAATAAAAATTTCCAATTATAGAAAAATTAAAAAAACAATTATCATTACAAAAAAGTATCTTTCTGGCCTTGAGCTCGTTTCGAACCTTGAATACTTTATCAATAGGCCGATAAAACAAAAAAACCATTGAAAAGAATTTTATTGAGCCATGTCCGTCCGTCCGTATGTCCGTCAACACGATAACTTGAGTAAATATTGAGATATCTTCACCAAATTCGTTACACGAGCTTATCTGGGCCCAGAATTGTTTTATTGAAAATGAGCGAAATCGGATGATAACCGCGCCCACTTTTTATATATACAACATTTTGGAAAACAGAGAAAACCTGATTATTTAGTAAATAGTATTCCTATAATGTTGAAATTTGACGTGTGGACTAATATTGAGACTCTAGATAAAAATTAAAATTTTTTTGTTTAAATGGGGGTGGCACCGCCCACTTGTGATAAAATTAATTTTACAAATATTATGAATCATAAATCAAAAATCGTTAAACCTATTGTAACCAAATTCGGCAGAGAGGTTGCCTTTACTACAAGGAATGCTTTGAAGAAAAATTAACGAAATCGGTTAAAGACCCACTTTTATATAAAAGATTTTTAAAAGGGTCGTGGACGAATAAAATAAGCTATATCTTTGCAAAAAAGAGCTTATTTTCAGTGGTATTTGATTTCCCAAGTGAATCTATAACAATAAATAGGAAAAACTTCAAATTGTAAAAAACGGGCGTGGCACAGCCCTTTTTATGACTAAGCAATTTTCTATGTTTCGGGAGCCATAACTCGAAGGAAAATTAACGGATCGTAATAAAATTGGGTACAAAAATTTTCCCTATAGCGGGAAATATATCTAGAAAAAATTGAAGAGATCGGTTAAAAACCACGCCTACTTTTATATAAAAGATTTTTAAAAGGGTCGTAGATGAAAATATTAAGCTATATCTTAGCGAAAAAAAGCTTTGTATCAATAGAATTTTACTTACTAAACTGAATTATAACATTAAATTGGAAAAATTAACATATCGTAATAAAATTGTGCGCACAGGCAACTTAGATATAAAACAAGTTTAAAAGGGTCGTAGACCAGAATAAACTTAGTAGCAAAAAACAAGTAAGGAAGGCTAAGTTCGGGTGTAACCGAACATTACATACTCAGTTGAGAGCTATGGAGACAAAATAAGGAAAATCACCATGTAGGAAAATGAACCTAGGGTAACCCTGGAATGTGGTTGTATGACATGTGTATCAAATGGAAGGTATTAAAGAGTATTTTAAGAGAGAGTAGGCCATAGTTCTATGGATGGACGCCATTTAGGGATATCGCCATAAAGGTGGACCAGGGCTGACTCTAGAATTTGTTTGTACGATATGGGTATCAAATGAAAGGTGTTACTGAGCATTTTAAGAGGGAGTGGGCCTTAGGTCTATCGGAGGACGCCTTTTCGAGATATCGCCATTAAGGTGGACCAGGGGTGACTCTAGAATGTGTTTGTACGATATGGGTATCAAATGAAAGGTGGTAATGAGTATTTTAAAAGGGAATGGGCTTTAGTTCTATAGGTGAACGCCTTTTCGAGAAATCGCCATAAAGGTGGACCAGGGGTGACTCTAGAATATGTTTGTACGATATGGGTATCAAATGAAAGCTGTTAATGAGTATTTTGAAATGGAGTGATCCTTAGTTCCATAGGTGGACGCCGTTTCGAGATATCGCCATAAAGGTGGACCAGGGGTGTCTCTAGAATGTGTTTGTACGATATGGAAATCAAAGGAAAGCATTTTAAGAGGGAGTGGGCATTAGGTCTATAGGTGGACGCCTTTTCGAGATATCGCCATTAGGGTGGGCCAGGGGTGACTCTAGAATGTTTGTACGATATGGGTATCAAACGAAAAGTGTTACTGAGCATTTTAAGAGGGAGTGGGCATTAGGTCTATAGGTGGACGCCTTTTCGAAATGTCGCCATTATGGTGGGCCAGGGGTGACTCTAGAATGTGTTTGTATGATATGGGTATCAAATGAAAGATGGTAATGAGTATTTTAAAAGGGAGTAATCCTTAGTTCTATAGGTGGACGCCTTTTCGAGATATCGCCATAAAGGTGGACCAAGGGTGACTCTAGAATGTTTGTACGATATGGGTATCAAACGAAAGGTGTTACTGAGCATTTTAAGAGGGAGTGGACATGAGGTCTATAGGTGGACGCCTTTTCGAGATATCGTCATTAGGGTGGGTCAGGGGTGACTCTAGAATGTGTTTGTACGATATGGGTATCAAACGAAAGGTGTTACTGAGCATTTTAAGAGGGAGTGGGCATTAGGTCTATAGGTGGACGCCTTTTCGAGATATTGCCATTAGGGTGGGCCAGGGGTGACTCTAGAATGTTTGTACGATATGGGTATCAAACGAAAGGTGTTACTGAGCATTTTAAAAGGGAGTGGGCATTAGGTCTATAGGTGGACGCCTTTTAGAGATATCGCCATTAGGGTGGGCCAGGGGTGACTCTAGAATGTGTTTGTACGATATGGGTATCAAATGAAAGGTGGTAATGAGTATTTTAAAAGGGAGTAATCCTTAGTTCTATAGGTGGACGCCTTTTCGAGATATCGCCATAAAGGTAGACCAAGGGTGACTCTAGAATGTTTGTACGATATGGGTATCAAACGAAAGGTGTTACTGAGCATTTTAAGAGGGAGTGGGCATTAGGTCTATAGGTGGACGCCTTTTCGAGATATCGCCATTAGGGTGGGCCAGGGGTGACTCTAGAATGTTTGTACGATATGGGTATCAAACGAAAGGTGTTACTGAGCATTTTAAGAGGGAGTGGGCATTAGGTCTCTAGGTGGACGCCTTTTCGAGATATCGCCATTAGGGTGGGCCAGGGGTGACTCTAGAATGTTTGTACGATATGGGTATCAAACGAAAGGTGTTACTGAGCATTTTAAGAGGGAGTGGACATTAGGTCTATAGGTGGACGCCTTTTCGAGATATCGCCATTAGGTGGGCCAGGGGTGACTCTAGAATGTTTGTACGATATGGGTATCAAACGAAAGGTGTTACTGAGCATTTTAAGAGGGAGTGGGCATTAGGTCTATAGGTGGACGCCTTTTCGAGATATCGCCATTAGGGTGGGCCAGGGGTGACTCTAGAATGTGTTTGTACGATATGGATATCAAATTAAAGGTATTAATGAGGGTTTTAAAAGCGAGTGGCCTTTAGATGTATATGTGAAGGCGTTCTCGCGATATCGATCAAAATGTGGAACAGGTGATCCAGAAAATCATCTGTCGGGTACTGCTAACTTATTTATATATGCAATACCACTAACAGTATTCCTGCCAAGATTCCAAGGGCTGTTGATTTCGGCTTGTAGAACTTTTTCATTTTCTTCTACTTAACATGGTAGGTGTCACACCCATTTTACAAAGTTTTTTCCAAAGTTATATTTTGCGTCAATAAACCAATCCAGTTACCATGTTTCATCCCTTTTTTCGTATTTGGTATAGAATTATGGCATTTTTTTCATTTTTCGTAATTTTCGATAGCGATAAGGTGGGCGTGGTTATGGTCGGATTTCGGCCATTTTTATACCAAGATAAAGTGAGTTCAGATAAGTACGTGGGCTAAGTTTAGTAAAGATATATCGGTTTTTGCTCAAGTTATTGTGTTAACGGCCGAGCGGAAGGACAGACGGTGGACTGTGTCTAAAAACTGGGCGTGGCTTCCACCGATTTCTTCCATTTTCACAGAGAACAGTTACCGTCATAGAATCTATGCCCCTACCAAATTTGATAAGGATTGGTAAATTTTTGTTCGACTTATGGCATTAAAAGTATTCTATACAAACTAAATGAAAATGGGCGGAGCCACGCCCATTTTGAAATTTTCTTTTATTTTTGTATTTTGTTGCATCATATCATTACTGGAGTTGAATTTTGACTTAATTTACTTATATACAGTAAAGATATTAAATTTTTTGTTAAAATTTGAATTAAAAAAATTTTTTTTTTAAAAAGTGGGCGTCTTCTTCATCTAATTTTGCTAATTTTTATTTAGCACATATATAGTAATAGTAGTAACGTTCCTGGCAAATTTCATCATGATATCTTCAACGACTGCCAAATTACAGCTTGCAAAACTATTAAATTACCTTCTTGTAAAAGTGGGCGGTGCCACGCCCTTTGTCCAAAATCTTACTAATTTTCTATTCTGCGTCATAACGTCAAGCCATCTACCAAGTTTCATCGCTTTAAACGCCTTTGGCAATGAATTATCGCATTTTTTCGGTTTTTCGAAATTTTCGATATCGAAAAAGTGGGCGTGGTTATAGTCCGATATCGTTCATTTTAAATAGCGATCTGAGATGAGTGCCCAGGAATATACATACCAAATTTCATCAAGATACCTCAAAATTTACTCAAGTTATCGTGTTAACGGACAGACGGACGGACGGACATGGCTCAATCAAATTTTTTTTCGATACTGATGATTTTGATATATGGAAGTCTATATCTATCTCGATTCCTTTATCCTGTACAACCAACCGTTATCCAATCAAAGTTAATATACTCTGTGAGCACTGCTCAACTGAGTATAATAATTTTGAATCACTGATATTTCACTTATCAAGTTTTATTGTAATAGGAAATGGGGAGACATTTTTTCTTAAACGGGCGGTGCAACGTGTTATGCAAAAAGTACGTAAAAAAAATTTATCTGAAATGAAATGTACAATTGAAGCTCACGATGAGTATATAATGTTCGGTTACACTCGAACTTAGACACCTTTACTTGTTTGTAATGATTATTGTTTTTTTAATTTTTCTATAACTGAAAAATTGTATTTTGTTTTGACAATAAAACAAATCCAACATTATTAGTGTCTTGCAACAGATGGCACAACGCTGATTAACTAAAGTTGGTAAAGAGGAATAGAAGTAGCAATTTATTAGTCAAACAAACCACCGCTGTATACAAGTAGCTATTCCAAAAACAAAATAAAATTTTTCAATTATAGAAAAATTAAAAAAACAATAATCATTATAAAAAATTATTGTTCTGGCCTTGAGCTCATTTCGAACCTTGACTCCTTTATAGGTAGGCCGATAAAACAAAAACAATTGTTAATAAACCAAGAGCACTTGTGGAATGTCAAACAAAGTAATTGACAATAAAACAAATCCAACATTATTGGTGTCTTGCTACAGATGGCGCAACGCTGATTAAATATAGTTGGTAAAGAGGAATAGAAGTAGCAAATTTGTCAGTAAAACAAACCACAGGTGTATAGCTAAATTGTTAGCGCGGGGTGCCTAAAGCGTACTGATGATGGAGGCTTAGCACCCTTCGAAATGGATCTATATGCGCAGCTATGGCAGGTTAACTGAAAAATATTCTACTTACTATTCCAAAAACAAAATACAATTTTTATACTCAGTTGAGCAGAGCTAACAGATTATATTAACTTTGATTGGATAACGGTTGGTTGTACAGGTATAAAGGAATCGAGATAGATATAGACTTCCATATATCAAAATCATCAGTATCGAAAAAAAATTAGGTTGAGCCATGTCCGTCCGTCCGTCCGTTAACTTGAGTAAATTTTGAGGTATCTTGATGAAATTTGGTATCTAGGTTCCTGGGCACTCATCTCAGATCGCTATTTAAAATGAACGATATCGGACTATTACCACGCCCACTTTTTCGATATCGAAAATTTCGAAAAATCGATAAAGTGCGATAATTCATTACCAAAGATGGATAAAGCGATGAAACTTGGTAGGTGAGTTGAGCTTATGACGCAGAATAGAAAATTTGTAAAAATTTGGACAATGGGCGTGTCACCGCCCACTTTTAAAAGAAGGTAATTTAGAAGTTTTGCAAGCTGTAATTTGCCAGTCGTTGAAGGTATTATGATGAAATTTGGCACTAACGTTACTGCTATTTCTATATGTACGCTAAATAAAAATTAGCCTAATCGGAGAACGACCACCCCACTTAAAAAAAAAATTTAAGGCAAATTAAAAAAAAAAGTTAATATCTTTACAGTATATAAGTAAATTATGTCAACATTCAACTCCAGTAATGATATGGTGCAGCAAAATACAAAAATAAAAGAAATTTTCAAAATGGGCGTTTAATTTGTCTAGGATACTTTTAATGCCATAAGTCGAACAAAAATTTACCAATCCTTGTGAAATTTGGTAGGGTCTTAGATTCTAGGACGATAACGGGTTCTGTGAAAAAGGGCGAAATCGGTTGAAGCCACGCCCAGTTTTTATACACAGTCGCCCCTTTGTCCTTCCGCTCGGCCGTTAACTCGATAACTTGAGCAAACATCGATATATCTTTACTAAACTCAGTTCACGTTATTACCTGAACTCACTTTATATTGGTATAAACAAGTAAGGAAGGTTCAGTTCGGGTGTAACCGAACATTACATACTCAGTTGAGAGCTATGGTGACAACATAAGGGAAAATAACCATGTAGGAAAATGAACCGAGGGAAACCCTGGAATGTGTATCAAATGAAAGGCGTTAAAGAGTATTTTATGAGGGAGTGGGCCATAGTTCTATAGGTGGATGCCATTTAGGGATATAGCCATAAAGGTGGATCAGGGTTGACTCTAGAATGCGTTTGTACGATATGGGTTTCAAATGAAAGGTGTTAATGAGTATTTTAAAAGGGAGTAATCCTTAGTTCCATAGGTGGACGCCATTTCGAGATATCGCTACAAAGGTGGACCAGGGGTGACCCTAGAATTTGTTTGTACAATATGGGTATCAAAAAAAAAGGTGTTAATGAGTATTTTAAAAGGGAGTAATCCTTAGTTCCATAGGTGAACGCTGTTTCGAGATATCGCCATAAGGTGGACCAGGGGTGACCCTAGAATTTGTTTGTACAATATGGGCATCAAACGAAAGGTGTTAATGAGTATTTTAAAAGGGAGTGGGCCTTAGTTCTATAGGTGGACGCCGTTTCGAAATATCGCCCTAAAGGTGGACCAGGGGTGACTCTAGAATATGTTTGTACGATATGGGTATCAAATTAAAGGTATTAATAAGGGTTTTAAAAGGGAGTGGTGGTTGTTGTATAGGTGGTCGCCTTTTCGAGATATCGCCATAAAGGTGGACCAGGGGTGACTATAGAACGCGTTTGCACGATATGGGTATCAAATGAAAGGTGCTAATGAGTATTTTAAAAGGGAGTAATCCTTAGTTCCATAGGTGGACGCGGTTTCGATATATCGCCATAAAGGTGGACCAGGGGTAACCCTAGAATTTGTTTGTACAATATGGGTATCAAAAGAAAGGTGTTTATGAGTATTTTAAAAGGGATTAATCCTTAGTTCCATATGTGGACGCCGTTTCGAGATATCGCCATAAAGGTGGACCAGGGGTGACTTTAGAATATGTTTTTACGATATGGGTATCAAATGAAAGGTGTTAATGAGTATTTTAAAAGGGCGTGGGGCTTAGTTCTATAGGTGGACGCCTTTTCGAGATATCGCCATAAAGGTGGACCAGGGGTGACTCTAGAATTTGTTTGTACAATATGGGTATCAAAAGAAAGGTGTTAATGAGTATTTTAAAAGGGAGTGGGTCTTCGTTCTATAGGTGTTCGCCTTTTCGTGATATCGCCATAAAGGTGGACCAGGGGTGACTTTAGAATATGTTTTTACGATATGGGTATCAAATGAAAGGTGTTAATGAGTATTTTAAAAAGGAGTGGGCCTTAGTTCTATAGATGGACGCCGTGTCGAAATATCGCCATAGGTGGACCAGGGCTGACTCTAGAATGAGTTTGTACGATATGGGTATCAAATTAAAGGTATTAATGAGAGTTTTAAAAGGGAATGGTGTGAAGGCGTTTTCCAGATATCGACCAAAATGTGGACCAGGGTGACCCAGAACATCATCTGTTGGATACAGCTAATTTATTTATATATGTAATACCTGCCAAAATTTTAAAGGTTTTTTATTTCGCCCTGTAGAACTTTTTCATTTTCTTCTACTTAATATGGTAGGTGTCACAACCATTTTATAAAGTTTTTTCTAAAGTTATATTTCGCGTCAATAAAACAATCCAATTACCTTACCATGTTTCATGCTTTTTTTCGTATTTGGTATAGAATTATGGCATTTTTTCATTTTTCGTAATTTTCGATATCGAAAAAGTGGGCGTGGTCATAGTCGGATTTCGTTCATTTTACATACCAAGATAAAGTCCGTTCAAGTAAGCACGTGAACTAAGTTCATTAAAGATATGTCGATTTTTGCCCAAGTTATCGTGTTAACGGCCATGCGGAAGGACAGACGGACGCCTGTGTATAAAAACTGGGCGTGGCATCAACCGATTTCGCCCATTTTCACAGAAAACAGTTAATGTCTTAAAATCTATGCCCCTACCAAATTTCAAAAGGATTGGTTAATTTTTGTTCGACTTATGGCGTTAAAAGTATCCTAGACAAATTAAATGAAAAAGGGCGGAGCCACGCCCATTTTGAAATTTTCTTTTATTTTTGTATTTTGTTGCACCATATCATTACTGGAGTTGAATGTTGACATAATTTACTTATATACTGTAAAGATATTAAATTTTTTGTTAAAATTTTACTTTAAAAAATTTTTTTTTTTAAAAGTGGGCGTGGTCCTTCTCCGATTTTGCTAATTTTTATTAGGCGTACATACAGTAATAGAAGTAACGTTCCTGCCAAATTTCATCAAGATATCTTCAACGACTGCCAAATTACAGCTTGCAAAACTTTTAAATTACCTTCTTTTAAAAGTGGGCGGTGCCACGCCCATTGTCCAAAATTTTACTAATTTTCTATTCTGCGTCATAAGTTCAACTCATCTACCAAGTTTCGTCGCTTTAGCTGTCTTTTGTAATGAATTATCGCACTTTTTCGGTTTTTCGAAATTTTCGATATCGAAAAAGTGGGCGTGGTTATAGTCCGATATCGTTCATTTTAAATAGCGATCTGAGATGTGTACTCAGGAACCTGCATACCAAATTTCATCAAGATACCTCAAAATTTACTCAAGTTATCGTGTTAACGGACGGACGGACGGACATGGCTCAATCAAATTTTTTTCGATCCTGATTATTTTGATATATGGAAGTCTATATCTATCTCGATTCCTTTATATATGTACAACCAACCGTTATCCAATCAAACTTAATATACTCTGTGAGCTCTGCTCAACTGAGTATAAAAATGGCCGAAATCCGCCTATGAACACGCACACTCTTTCGATATCGAAAATTACGAAAAATGAAAAAAATGCCATAATTATATACCAAATACGAAAAAAGGGATGAAGCATGGTAATTGGATTGGTTTATTGACGCAAAATATAACTTTAGAAAAGAACTTTGTAAAATGGGTGTGGCACCTTCCATATTAAGTAAAATAAAATGAAAAAGTTCTGCAGGGCGAGATCAAAAGCCATTGGAATCTTGGCAGGAATACTGTTCGTGGTATTACATATATAAAAAAAAATTGGCGGTATCCGAAGGATGATGGTCTGGGTTACCATGGTCCACTTTTTGGTCGATATCTCGAAAACGCTTTCACATATGCAACTACCACCACTCCCTTTTAAAACCCTCATTAATACCTTTAATTTGGCGCGCTCCCTTTTAAAATAATCATTAACACCTTTCGCTTGATATCCATATTGTACAAACGCATTCTAGAGTCACCCCTGGTCCACCTTTATGGCGATATCTCGAAAAGGCGTCCACCTATAGAACTAGGTCCCACTCCCTTTTAAAACACTCATTAACACCTTTCATTTGATACCCATATCGTACAAACAAATTCTAGAGTCACCCCTGGTCCACCTTTACGGTGATATCTCGAAAAGGCGTCCACCTATAGAACTAGGGCCCACTCCCTTTTAAAACACTCATTAACACCTTTCGTTTGATACCCATATTGTACAAACGCATTCTAGAGTCACCCCTGGTCCACCTTTATGGAGATATCTCGAAAAGGCGTCCACCTATAAAACTAAGGCCCACGCCCTTTTAAAATACTCATTAGCCCCTTTCATTTGATACCCATATCGTACAAAGAAATTCTAGAGTCAGCCCTGGTCCCCCTTTATGGCGATATCACTAAATGGCGTCCACCTATAGAACCATGACCCTCTTAAAATACTCTTTAATACCATCCATTTGATACACATGTCATATAAACACATTCTAGGGTTACCCTAGGTTCATTTTCCTACATGGTTCCCTTACTTTGTCTCCATAGCTCTCAACTGAGTATGTAATGTTCGGTTACACCCGAACTTAGCCTTCCTTACTTGTTCAATTATAGCAAAATTAAAAAAACAATAATCATTACAAAAAACTACTTGAACTCGTTTCGAACCTTGAATCATTTATCAATTGGCCGATAAAGCAAAAACAACTCTATCATTTGTTTTATAATACACACATTGATCGATCTCACTACGTTTCAAACCAAGGCTCAGCAAAGCATTGTTAAACGTTTCGTTCCAAAGTCTGCTCGACTGCTTAAGCCCATAGAGCGAATTTTGCAGCTTACATACACGGCCAGTCTTGTCGTCAACGCCATCTGGCTGTAAGATATAAATTTCTTCTTTAAGCTCGGTATTTAAGAATGCAGTGACCGCATCCATCTGGTGGATAAACAAGACGCGTTTAGCCGCAATGGCTAACAACATCCATATGGATGTGTGCTTAACAACAGGCGCGTACTTCTCATGAAAATTTACTCCCTTTTCGTGGCTGTACCCTTTGACGACAAGCCCTGCTTTCCTTCGAACAATGTCACGACTAGCATTTTGTTTGGTTTTAAACACCCATTTCGATTTAATTGCCTTCTTGCCCTGAGGTAGCTCTGTCAGAATCCAATTATTTTTGGAACGTAGAGCAGGCAAATATTCATTTATGGCCACCTTCCAGTCGTCAGCATTTTCGTCAGATATGGCGTCGTCAAATTATTCAGGACTTTGCAAGCAATATTCACTGGCAACCAAATTGAATTGGGTTTGTTTACTTGCGATTCTTTTGGAGCGCTTCAAATCGGAATCAGCGTTATCAAAATAAATTGGATCTGTTTCGCATTCACTTTTTATTTGTTTTGGCTTCTGTTCGCCATTCTTAAATTCTCAATGTTCTACTTCTTTTCCTTTTTCTTCAACGTTCGTAAATTCTTTATGTTCTATCTCTTTTTGCTTCTCTTCTAAGTTCGTGAGTTTTCCGTATTCTATTCAGGCTTTGAAAATGCTGAACTAATTTTCAGTATTACAAAATTGCTTGAATTTAAATTTGGAAAATATTTCAGCAACAGAAAAAAGCAAAGCAAACAAATTTGCTTATTTTTTTTCATTTTACTTCAGATGTAAATTGAATTGATGCGAGCTGTCGTCGTCAGCAGAAAAAAACTTGAATATTTTACTATGCTTTGAAGTTATAAGTATTTCATGATCAATTATTTTCAAGTAAACATTTTTCAGTTTTTAACAGGCGAAATTCTGGTTTCGAATTACTTGCTGAAAATAAGTAAAAGTAAATTTTTTACTATTTCAGCAGAAATATTTGATTTTCAAAGGGACATATAAACAATTTTACGATGTACTGATCGTAATGGCCTTCATCTACGAGTAGGTATATTTTGTTTTTATGTAGTTTTAACCCCCGGACACACATATATACGCATGCTTTACTGAAAAAAAAGACAAATACGTACGTACAAAATATGCACCTCCACCGGTAGCTTGGTATATTTACTGAAGTCATTAAGGGGTTTTTTCCGGGACCAAAGCATGGCATTTCAATGTAGCATGGCGCAATTTCTCGCGGATCGTTCAAAATTTGTCATACAATGAGTAGCTCCTTGTGGAGAGACTGACTTTCATTCGGTCCTAGAGACTAGCACTGCCGCATCTACCGAAGAAATACATATTTATAAAATGGGCACATATATATCATATGCAAAACGCAATGTTTTAGGCTGACCCCTAATACTTGTTCTCGACGCGATTTCTTTAAAACATGTATGGCTCCTTTCTGTTCACACCGAAGAGCGAGTCACGCCGCCTTTAAGCGCACCTCCGTTCCTTCCTCATCTATTAGCACCAAAGCTGGTCCGATAGCCAGACACAATTTTCGAAATGCTCGAAATACCCGACCATTAACATTTCCGGCACAAACATTAATGTGAGAAAAGATCATAAGATGACTCACACCATGTGCACGGTATGTCAACGATAAAGACACTCCCCGAAGGCTTTGTGGGTGATATCGATGTGGATGGTCCTTTGCCGGATATAGATCCTGTATGTTCCGGTAACAAAGCACCATTAAGGTACTAGCCCGACCATCTCGGTAACGCTTAATATGACCACATTAAACGTTCTAATAAAAATTTCTGAGTGGTATCTGCTGAGGAGTAGTCAAGAGCCTTGCATCTTGGATTAAGCTGCCCCGTTTACACACGTGGAATAGGATCTCGCCTCTGAATAACGTAATACATGTTATGTTTTGGGTCCGAAGCATAAATCTTTCCATACTGAGAATTGCATAATAACTCCAGAGTAAGGTACATGGCGGCTGTCGAGATGTAGCTGTAACGTACTGCCACTACACCGAAGGATCTGGGTTAAAGTACCTAGAAAATCAACATCAACATCGCCCCTTAGCAGTGGGCTCGCAAGTATTCAGAGTGTATTTCTGCTATGAAAAGCTTTTCAACGAAAATACATTTTCCTCGCAGATGCCGTGAGGAATGCGTTTAAACAACGGAGATTGGGAGAAAAGCTCGGCCTAAATCTCCTGGAAAGTATATCGTGTCATATGTTAATTTTTTTTTTAATTTTTTAAGGGACATTGTGCCATGGTCGTCAGAATAAGTGCAATAGTATAAATGGGCCAATAAGCCGTTGCCACGCCAGGTTTTCAAAATTTTAAAATACGTAATTTAAGTTACCATTGCGAGAGATATCTTATATGTATATGTTTGTATTTTTATAAAGAAAGTGGACGTAGTTGTCTGCCGATTGTATTTTTTTTGTTTTGTTTTGAGCAATTCCTCCTTGAATAGGAATATCTGAAGATATTGCTCCCGACTTGAAGGCAATAGCTCAAATTAGGTATTAAAATATCGAAAAGTCAATTTACAGGATATATTTGATATACATATAAAAACTCTGAGTCGCTATATACCCATTACGACCACTTCTTGTAGGAACCTTATTCGTCTTCGAAAGTAGCGGCATGACAAATTTCATTACAACAATTAGCAACAAACGAGAATTTTGTCTGGCTATCAGACCAGCTTTGGTGCTAATAGATGCTGAAGGAACGGAGGTGCGCTTAAACGCGGCGTTAATCGCTCTTGGTTGTAAACAGAAAGGAGCCTTACATGTTTTAAAGAAATCGCGTCGACAACAAGTATTAAGGGTTAGCCTTAAACATCGCGCTTTGCATGTGACATATAAGTGCCCGTATTATAAATATGTATTTCTTCGGTAGACGCGGCAGTACTAGTCTCTAGGACCGAATGGAGGACAGTGTCTTGACAAGGAGCTACTCATTGGATGGCAAATATTGAACAATCCGCGAGAAAGTGCGCCATGCTACATTTAAATGCCATGCTTTGGTCCCGGAAAAAACCCGGAATGACTCCAGTACATATATAGAGCTACCAGTAGAGGTGCAGATTTTCTACGTACGTATTTGGCTTTTTTTTCAGTATAAGCATGCGTATATGTGTGTGTCGGGTGTAAAAACAAGAAATACCTACTCGTAGATGAAGGCTATTACGATCAATACATCGTACAATTGTTTGTATGTCCTTTGAAAATCAAATATTTCAGCTGAAACAGTAAGAAAAACTTTACTTTTACTTATTTTGAGCAAGTAATTTGAAACCAGAATTTCGGCTGTTAAAAACTGAAAAATGTTTACTTAAAAATAATTTATTATGAAATACATATAGCGTCAAAACACAGTAAAATATTGAAGTTCTTTTTTCTGCTGACGACACCAGCTCGCATCTATTCAAGTTAAATCTAAAGTAAAATGAAAAAAAAAAAACAAATTTGTTTGCTTTGCTTTTTTCTGTTACTGAAATAATTTTCAAATACAAATGTAAGCTGTATAAAAAAATTCCAAAGCAACCAAAAACTCATTGCTGGTAAAGCCAAAAATTTGTAAATTTTACTATTTTTCAGTAAGTAATTCAAACCCTGATTCTATCGCCCCTGAATTCTGAACTTCGTTGGAATCAGAAACTTCGTAGAAAAGTTCACAAACATGTGACTTCGCCGGTTTTTTTTCAAATGAAAACTACATCGCGACTTATTATAATTTTTCGTGTTTTCGGGTCGAACAAACGGCAAGCTTTTGACGTGTTGCAGTACCCAACAAATATGCATTCTATGGACTTTACGTATATTTTCTGATATTTTTCTTTTGGTACGTGCGCCATGGCTTTACTGCCAAACACGCGCAAATGCTTTAGTGATTGTTTTCTATTCAACCAGATTTCTTCTGGAGACCGCAAATCTTCACTACAGGGAACTGTATTCAAAATATAAGCTGCAGTGACCGACGCTTCAGCCCAAAACTTCTTGTTTAAACTGAGTCAACCAACATACAGCGCACTCTTTCTACAATTGTTCGATTTAATCGTTTTTCTACACCATTTTGCACGGGTATATATGGCGAGGATGATTTGTGTATTATGCCATTTTTCATAAAAAATTCTTTAAACTTTCCGTTGGTGTACTCTGTGCCATTGTCTGAACGAAATGTTTTTATTTTCCGTGAGCACTGATTTTCCACTAATGTCTTAAATCTGACAAATTCATCAAAAACGTCAGACTTTTGCTTGATTGGCACTACAATAACTTTTCGAGAATAATCATCCACGAAGGTCACAAATAATCTATGGCCCGAATGAGAGTTGGTTGGAAATGGGCCAACAACGTATGAGTGGATCAGATGAAGCAAGTTGTTAACGCGCGTACCGCTTTCTTTGAAAGGCACACGAGTTTGCTTACCTTTAATGCATACGACGCATTGCTCATTTTCAATTTTACCAAAATCAACGCCACTACACGAATCTTTGATTTTTCTTAACTTTTCAGTGCACATGTGGCCCATTCTGCGGTGCCATAAATCAAGGTCATTGCTGGCCAGAAAAGCACTTTTTTCACACTGAATGTTTAATTTGTATAGATCATTTACAGCGGTCGCGGTGGCTATCAAATTGTTCTGGTTATCGTAAATTCTGCAATAATCTTTCATTTCGCGCACGGACAATAAACTTGCGCACAACTCTGGAACGTAATCTACTTTAAGCACGGCATCGTATCCAGATGATAAACACAATTTTACATTACCACTTGACACTACTGGAATGGTTTTGTTGTTCGCTACAATAATTTTTTTTATCAATTGACTGTTTTCATTGAAAATAATGTTTTTATTTTGCATCATATGTGCGTTTGCTCCAGAATCAATATACCAATCAGCTGTGCGGGTGTCATGCGAAAGCAAACGAAGCAAATATAATTTTCTCACCTTTTGTGTGAGTATTGCCACCTCATCTTTTATTGTGGCATTTTCTTACAAAGTGGCATTCTTCTTTTGTTTTCTTTTTATTCTTTATGAATTCGAAACACAATACAAATACAATTCACCCGCGATGTCTTAAAGCCTATAACCTGTTGATGTATTATATACAAACCGATATCTGCACAGTGTGAAAATAGAAGCAACTTAGTTCAATTGTAATTCAACCGGAAGTAAATGATACATTTATTATTTGACATATAGAAGTAAGAAGGAGTTGTATTGTATTGTCGAGGGTCATTCCATATAAATACGGATTCATAACAACAAGGCTATCAAAAATCATGAATAATGTTTAAACGGAGAGCACACCGAGAAAACAACAACACATTCAAATTGTACCATCAAACACAAATACAATAATCGGACTAACAGATATATCAAACGATACCAACAAATAACCCAACACATTACAAAACTATTCCGGTCGACCAAGTTTTTGGAGAGGTGCAAGTGGAGTGGACTAACACCGAATTTTATTAGCGATGCAACAAAAACTATCAGGCCTGTTCTGGATTCCGATTCCGATCAATTTTTTCGGAATCGAAATGGATTGGTGTTCTCAATTTCGATTCCGACCAAAAATTATCGGTTTGAAAAGTATTGCCTCTGAGCAGTCGGAATGAAAATTAATTGGCAGATTATACACAAATGTTGCGATATTTGTCTTTCAAATAATTTTTTTTAAATTCTTCATTTTATTTGGAAGAGTTGTGTGTATTTTTTGTTTAAATTTGAGTTAAATTGGCATAATAAATCTTTCTTTAAAAACTTCTATCAAGAAATCTATTAGGCAAACAAATCGATGCTGATCGAAATGAAGTCGACCTGTTCTGGATTCCGATCCAGCGCATTTTTACGATTCGCACGCACAATAGCACGTATTCTTGCGTCTGCGCATCAAAAACCATATCTGCAGGCATTTTTTAATTAAAATAAAATTGTATGATACTTAAACCAAAACACATAAACAAAAACAGCTGATTAAACTGGTTACCGAATCGGAATGAAAACGATTCGAAATCGACTTCGAATATGTTTTTTACAATCGGAATTGAGAACACCAAATAGAAACCGAGTCGAAATCAATGTCGTTTTACTTTTCATTCCGAGTCGGAATTCAGAACAGACCTGTATATGTACATCATAAGCAACAACACTAGCAACAGCAGGATACCAAGTGAGTTCACCAACAGAGTGTCCACATACATTAGCAAAGTACAAATACAATTGTTAAACATCATCATATGTATGAAACATGAACTCCTAAGACAAAAAAGGAGGGAATCAGAAAAATTGAAAACAGATATTTCTCATATACTTTACTTGCATCACTCAACAAAGTTTTTCGACAGTGAACATGTACTGCTTGACAAACTTACAAATATCAAAGAGACACAAACCAACAAGTACGAAAAACTAAGCCAAAAAGAAATGCAGAAATTAAGGATTAGGGTGGTCCCACAATGGTTTCGAAACATAACACCGATAGAGATCCCACACAACATACAGTGGCTATTATCCCTTGGCCCAATATACGCCCTTGCATTCTATAATGAGAAGTTTCCATTGTTTAAGTTTATAGCAGGCGGAGAGAGCGTCATACAAACTGTAAAAGATAGAGATTGAAATAGCCAAAAACAATTTCACGACACTAATACAGGATCACTTAAAGAAAAAGACGACTTCACTTCGAGGCAAATTTATATGCCAAACCTTAGAAGACACAAAACGGTTCCTCAAACAAAACAAAAAAATCCGATTAACAAATTACAAGAGAAAAACAATGAATTAGTACAACGAATGCTCAACAATGGCTCTATAGATGCCCAGGAAAAGAATATTCTACTATGTATAAACGCAAGCACAGCGAGAATTTACGGATTACCAAAAATCCACAAAGAAAATATACCTTTACGGCCTATATGCTCCTCGATTGACTCCCCGTCATGCCATTTATATAAATATGTCGTGAAAATTTTTAAAAATATTACTATGTCGTCCAAGTACAATGTTAAGGACTCGGCAGAATTTTAAAACAAAGTGGAGGCACTTACATATATGATGATGAATGCTTGGTGTCCTTCGACGTAGTCTCCTTGTTCCCAAGCATTCCAGTTGATGTGACTTTGGAAATCATTTCTTCAAAGTGGGATGAAATAAAAGAGTACACGACGTTAACAAGGTAACTTTTTCTAGCGATTGTCAAATTTTGCATAAAGGAGAATAGATATTTCAAATACAATGAAAAGATATACGAACAACGGACAGGAATGCTCATTGGTTCTCCAGCCTCCCCTGTTATGGGAGACATCGTCATGGAAAAGCTGCTAACAAAATTTGAGATGGAAACCAAATGCAAACCACGTCTACTAACTAAATATGTAGATGACTTATTTGCGATTGTCAAAACGGATGAAATAGAGAATATGCTCAAGGAACTCAACAGCTACAACAAGAATATCAAATTTACATTTGAGGTCGAAAAAAACGGTGAGCTACCATACCTTCACACGCTAATGAACACGCACAACAATAAATTATATTTTGACTGGTACAGAAAACCACAGCTTCGGGCAGATTAATAAATTACAACTCACACCATGAAAGGAAAACAATTTTAAATACAGCCAAAAACTTTATCAGTATGGTACTCACTATTAGCGACAAAATATACCATGAAAAGAATATTGCGATTATAAAACAAACTCTAGAGGAAAATTAATTTCCCGGTAACCTCATAAACAAACTTATACGAAATTTCAGAATAAGAACCTCTAATGATGAGGTAACATGTGAAAAGGAAAGTAAAATATATAAGTCGATAGTATATGTTCCAGGAATATCGGAGAGTATAAAAACATCGCAATTATATGATAAAGGGAAAATAACACTAGCGTTCACATATAACAATACGTTACGATAGGTTTGCAGTAGTACTAAGGACAGAATCTCGAAATGAGAAATACAACATCATTTATAAAATCCCATGTAACGGTGACGGGTCCCACTTATGCGATAAGGGATATGTGGGGACAACCAAATTAAAGCTAAAGACAAGGATTTTCTGTGATAAGTCCAATATAAAGCTTAGAAACTATGCTTCGCACAATAAGACGGCCTTTACAGCGCATTGTAAGGATACTGGTCACAATCTTGACTTCAAAAATGTTTCTATTTGGGATATAGAGAAACATTATAATAAGCGCTTCACTCTGGAAATGCTCCATATTATGAGCACACCTAATGATAAGAGAATGAATTTTAAAAGTGACACCGACCAATGTGCATATGCATACCGATATTTATTGCTTAAGAAACAACAACATACAGTGGAAGCTTCACGGTGCTCAGCAAAGTGAAACAGAGTCCAGCCAACATCCCGCTAAATACCTATCCAATGACAAAAACTAAACATCATAGTTATTTATAATGCATGCTTTGCACACAGAGTATATTAACTTTGATTGGATAACGGTGGGTTATACAGGTATAAAGGAATCGAGATACATATAGACTTCCATATATCAAAATCATCAGTATCGAAAAAAAATTTGATTGAGCCATGTCCGTCCATCCGTCTGGCTGTTAACACGATAACTTGAGTAAATATTGGGATATCTTCACAAAATTTGGTACACGAGCTTATCTGTACCCAGCGTAGATTGGTATTGAAATGAGGGATTGATAACCACGCCCACTTTTTATATATAAAACATTTTGGAAAACACAAAAAACCTGATTATTTAGTAGATAATACACCCTTGATAAAAATTTGAAAAAATTGTTTAAAACGGGCGTGGCACCGCCCACTTGTGATAAAATCAATTTTACAAGTATTATTAATCATAAATCACAAATCGTTAAACCTATCGTCACAAAATTCGGCAGAGAGGTTCCCTTTACTATAGGGAATGCCTTGAAGAAAACTTAACGAAATCGGTTAAGTACCACGCCCAATTTTATATAAAAGATTTCTAAAGGAGCCGTGCACGAGTAAAATAAAAATCGATGATATCGGTTAAAGACCACGCCCACTTTTATATAGGAGATGTTTAAAAGGGTCGTAGACGAAAATAATAAGCTATATCTTAGCGAAAAAGAGCTTTGTATCTATTTAATTATACTCAGTTGAGCAGAGCTCACAGAGTATATTAAGTTTGATTGGATAACGGTTGGTTGTACATATATAAAGGAATCGAGATAGATATAGACTTCCATATATCAAAATAATCAGGATCGAAAAAAAATTTGATTGAGCCATGTCCGTCCGTCCGTCCGCCCGTTAACACGATAACTTGAGTAAATTTTGAGGTATCTTGATGAAATTTGGTATGTAGGTTCCTGAGAACTCATCTCTGATCGCTATTTAAAATTAACGATATCGGACTATAACCACGCCTACTTTTTCGATATCGAAAATTTCGAAAAACCGAAAAAGTGCGATAATTCATTACTAAAGACAGCTAAAGCGACGAAACTTGGTAGATGATTTGAACTTATGACGCAGAATAGAAAATTAGTAAGATTTTAGACAATGGGCGTGGCACCGCCCACTTTTACAAGAAGGTAATTTAATAGTTTTGCAAGCTGTAATTTGGCAGTCGTTGAAGATATCATGATGAAATTTGGCAGGAACGTTACTCCCATTACTCTATGTACGCTTAAAAAAAATTAACAAAATCGGAGAAGGACCACGCCCACTTAAAAAAAAATTTTTTTTTTAAGTTAAATTTTAACATGATCATATGTATTTAATTAGCGAGCTTTGCTCATATTGCTTTATACAATGGTTTTTGTAATTGATATTAGAGAAAAATTGTAAGTTTACAAACGGCGATGGTTACTAGGACATGTTTCTGAATTTCACTTCTTCATCAGCTAGCTTTTCGGGAGCTGAGCGTTGAACACGAGTCTCCAACATTCATATCAGTGCAAGCCTTTTAGCTGCTACGCCATATGAATGTTCCGTTGTTCACTGTACAATTGGTCTCTAAGAGTTGCCTTTTTTGTTTATATTCCTTTTGATCACCATGTAGGCACATACACTCTGTATGTAGTTTATTCCTAATGGTGTGGATATGATTTTTAGGCGTGCTTTTGAAAGCTTAGTAACATTTGTTCGGATATTTACAGTATTTGTTTTTAATACTTCCGCTGTTACTATTATATCAATATGATCATATGTATTTAATTAGCGAGCTTTGCTCATATTGCTTTATACAATGGTTTTTGTAATTGATATTAGAGAAAAATTGTAAGTTTACAAACGGCGATGGTTACTAGGACATGTTTCTGAATTTCACTTCTTCATCAGCTAGCTTTTCGGGAGCTGAGCGTTGAACTCGAATCTCCAACATTCATATCAATGCAAGCCTTTTTAGCTGCTAAGCCATATGAATGTCCCGTTGTTCGCTGTACAATTGGTATCTAAGGGTTGCCTTTTTGTTTATATTCCTTTTGATTACCATGTAGGCACATACACTCTGTATGGTGATCAAAAGGAATATAAACAAAAAGGCAACTCTTAGAGACCAATTGTACAGCGAACAACGGGACATTCATATGGCGTAGCAGCTAAAAGGCTTGCACTGATATGAATGTTGGAGATTCGAGTTCAACGCTCAGCTCCCAAAAAGCTAGCTGATGAAGAAGTGAAATTCAGAAACATGTCCTAGTAACCATCGCCGTTTGTAAACTTACAATTTTTCTCTAATATCAATTACAAAAACCATTGTATAAAGCAATATGAGCAAAGCTCGCTAATTAAATACATATGATCATATTGATATAATAGTAACAGCGGAAGTATTAAAAACAAATACTGTAAATATCAGAACAAATGTTACTAAGCTTTCAAAAGCACGCCTGAAAATCATATCCACACCATTAGGAATAAACTACATACAGAGTGTATGCGCCTACATGGTGATCAAAAGGAATATAAACTAAAAAGGCAACTCTTAGAGACCAATTGTACAGCGAACAACGGAACATTCATATGGCGTAGCAGCTAAAAGGCTTGCACTGATATGAATGTTGGAGACTCGAGTTCAACGCTCAGCTCCCGAAAAGCTAGCTGATGAAGAAGTGAAATTCAGAAACATGTCCTAGTAACCATCGCCGTTTGTAAACTTACAATTTTTCTCTAATATCAATTACAGAAACCATTGTATAAAGCAATATGAGCAAAGCTCGCTAATTAAATACATATGATCATATTGATATAATAGTAACAGCGGAAGTATTAAAAACAAATACTGTAAATATCCGAACAAATGTTACTAAGCTTTCAAAAGCACGCCTAAAAATCATATCCACACCATTAGGAATAAACTACATACAGAGTGTATGTGGCTACATGGTGATCAAAAGGAATATAAACAAAAAAGGCAACTCTTAGAGACCAATTGTACAGCGAACAACGGAACATTCATATGGCGTAGCAGCTAAAAGGCTTGCACTGATATGAATGTTGGAGACTCGAGTTCAACGCTCAGCTCCCGAACAGCTAGCTCATGAAGAAGTGAAATTCAGAAACATGTCCTAGTAACCATCGCCGTTTGTAAACTTACAATTTTTCTCTAAAATTTTAACAAAAAATTTAATATCTTTACAGTATATAAGTAAATTATGTCAACATTCAACTCCAGTAACGATATGGTGCAACAAAATACAAAAATAAAAGAAAATTTCAAAATGGGCTTGGCTCCGCCCTTTTTCATTTTATTTGTCTAGGATACTTTTAACGCCATAAGTCGAGCAAAAATTAACCAATCCTTTTGAAATTTGCTAGGGGTATATATTTTATGACGTCAACTGTTTTCTGTGAAAATGGGCGAAATCGGTTTATGCCACGCCCAGTTTTTATACACAGTCGTCCGTCTGTCCTTCCGCATGGCCGTTAACACGATAACTTGAGCAAAAATCGACATAACTTTAATGAACTTAGTTCACGTGCTTACTTGAACTCACTTTATCTTGGTATGAAAGATGAACGAAATCCGACTATGACCATGCCCACTTTTTCGATATCGAAAATTACGAAAACTGAAAAAATGCCATAATTCTATACCAAGTACGAAAAAAGGGATGAAACATGGTAAGGTAATTGGATTTTTTTATTGACGCGAAATATAACTTTAGAAAAAACTTACCTTATTAAGTAGAAGAAAATGAAAAAGTTCTGCAGGTCGAAATAAAAACCCTTAAAATCTTGGCAGGTATTACATATATAAATAAATTAGCGGTATCCAACAGATGATGTTCTGGGTCACCCTGATCCATATATTGGTCGATATCTGGAAAACGCCTTCACACCACTCCCTTTTAAAACTCTCATTAATACCTTTAATTTGATACCCATATCATACAAACTCATTCTAGTCACCCCTGGTCCACCTTTATGGCGATATCTCGAAAAGGCGTCCACCTATAGAACTAAGCCCCACGGCCTTTTAAAATACTCATTAACACCTTTCATTTGATACCCATATCGTACAAACATATCCTAAAGTCACCCCTGGTCCACCTTTATGGCGATATCTCGAAAAGGCGAACACCTATAGAACGAAAGCCCACTCCCTTTTAAAAATACTCATTAACACCTTTCATTTGATACCCATATCGTACAAACAAATTCTAGAGTCACCCCTGGTCCACCTTTATTGCGATACCTCGAAAAGGCGTCCACCAATAGAACTAAGACCCACTCCCTTTTAAAATACTCATTAACTCCTTTCGTTTGATACCCATATTGCACAAACGAATTCTAGAGTCACCCCTGGCCCACCTTTATGGCGATATCTCGAAAAGGCGTCCACCAATGGAACTAAGGATTACTCCCTTTTAAAATACTCATTAATACCTTTCTTTTGATAGCCATATTGTACAAACAAATTCTAGGATTACCCCTGCTCCACCTTTATGGCGATATCTCGAAACGGCGTCCACCTATGGAACTAAGGATTACTTCCTTTTAAAATACTCATTAACACCTTGCTTTTGATACCCATATTGTACAAAAAAATTCTAGGGTCACCGCTGGTCCACCTTTATGGCGATATCTCGAAAATGCGACCACCTATACAACAACCACCACTCCCTTTTAAAACCTTCATTAATACCTTTAATTTGATACCCATATCATACAAACACATTCTACAGTCACCCCTGGTCCACCTTTATGGCGATATTTCGAAACGGCGTCCACCTATAGAGCTAAGACCCACTCCCTTTTAAAATACTCATTTACACCTTTCGTTTGATGCCCATATTGTACAAACAAATTCTAGGGTCACCCCTGGTCCACCTTTATGGCGATATCTCGAAACGGCGTCCACCTATGGAACTAAGGATTACTCCATTTTAAAATACTCATTAACACCTTTCTTTTGATACCCATATTGTACAAACAAATTCTAGGGTCACCCCTGGTCCACCTTTATGGCGATATCTCGAAACGGCGTCCACCTATGGAACTAAGGATTACTCCCTTTTAAAATACTCATTAACACCTTTCATTTGATACCCATATCGTACAAACGCATTCTAGAGTCACCCCTGGTCCACCCTTATGGCGATATCTCGAAAAGGCGACCACCTATACAACAACCACCACTCTCTTTGAAAACCCTCATTAATACCTTTAATTTCATACCCATATCGTACAAACACATTCTAGAGTCACCCCTGGTCCACCTTTATGGCGATATTTCGAAACGGCATCCACCTATAGAACTAAGGCCCACTCCCTTTTAAAATACTCATTAAAACCATTCGTTTGATGCCCATATTGTACAAAAAAATTATAGGGTCACCCCTGGTCCATCTTTGTGGCGATATCTCGAAACGGCTTCCACCTATGGAACTAAGGATTACTCCCTTTTAAAATACTCATTAACACCTTTCATTTGATACCCATATCGTACAAACGCATTCTATAGTCAACCCTTATCCACCTTTATGGCTATATCCCTAAATGGCGTCCACCTATAGAACTATGGCCCACTCCCTCAAAAAATACTCTTTAATGCCTTTCATTTGATACACATTCCAGGGTTTCCCTCGGTTCATTTTCCTACGTGGTTATTTTCCTTTATGTTGCCACCACAGCTCTCAACTGAGTATGTAATGTTCGGTTACACCCGAACTTAACCTTCCTTACTTGTTTTACTTTCTAAATTGCATTATAACATTAAATTGGAAAACTGGGTGTGGCACCGCCCCTTTTATGACTAAGAAATTTTTTATGTTTCGGGAGCCATAACTTGAAGAAAAATTAACAACGTAATGAAATTGTGTACACATATTTTCCTTACAGGAGAAAACGTTTCTAGTAAAAATGGACGGGATGGGTTAAAGACCACGGCAACTTAGATATAAAACAAGTTTAAAAGGGTCGTAGACTAGAATAATAAGCGATAACTTAGCAAAAAATAGTTTCAATAATATTTTACTTATCAAGTTTTATTGTAAGAGGAAATGGGGAGAAATTTTTTTTAAACGGGCGGTGCCACGTGTTATGTAGAAAAGCAATTTGTCTGAAATGAAATGTAAAACTGAAGCTCACTCTGAGTATATAATGTTCGGCTACACCCGAACTTAGACACCTTTACTTGTTGAACTTCTGATCAGTCGATCAATAATAGTCATATGTGTTAGTTTCGTTCTTGTGTTTTTATATACCTATATGCAAAATAGAATATAATTCTAATGTTCTCACAGAGTTCGCATAACGGTACCCCGTAACGGCATAAACTAATCGAGGTAGATATAGACTTCTATATACCAAAATGATCTGGGCGAATAAAGAAATTCATTTAGCCATGTCCGTCCGACCGTCAATCTGTCTTTCCGAGAACGCGATAACTTGAGTAAATTTTGAGGTATCTTGATGAAATTTGGTATGTACGTTCCTGGGAGCTCATCTCAGAATGAACGAAGTCGGAGTATAACCACGCCCACTTTTTCGATATCGAAAATTTCGTAAAGCCGAAAAAGTGCGATAATTCATTACCAAAGATGGATAAAGCGACGAAACTTGGTAGGTGGGTTGAACTTATCACGCAGAATAGAAAATTAGTAAAATTTTGAACAATGGGCGTGGCGCCGCCCACTTCTAAAAGAAGGTAATTTAAAAGTTTTGCAAGCTGTAATTTGGCAGTCGTTGAAGATATCACGATGAAATTTGTCAATAACGTTACTACTATTACTATATATGTGCTAAATAAAAATTATCAAAATCAGAAGAAGAACACGTGCACTTTTTAAAAAAAAAAAATTTAAGTAAACTTTTAACAAAAAATTGAATATGTTTAGAGTATATGAGTAAATTATGTCAAAATTCAACTCCAGTAATGATATGGTCCAATAAAATACAATAATAAAAGAAAATTTCAAAATGGTCGTGGCTCCGCCCTTTTTCATTTAATTTGTCTAGAATACTTTTAATGCCATAAGTCGAACAAAAATTTACCAATCCATGTGAAATTTGGTAGGGGCATTGTTTCTATGATGGTAACTGCTTTCTGTGAAAATGCGCGAAATCGGTTGAAGCCACGCCCAGTTTTTATACACAGTCGATCGTCTGCCCTTCCGCTCCTCCGTTAACACGATAACTTGAACAAAAATCGATATATCTTTACTAAGCTTAGTTCAATTACTTATATGAACTCACTTTATCTTGGTATTAAAAAATGGGCGAAATCCGACTATGACCACGCCCACTTTTTCGATATCGAAAATTTCGAAAAATTAAAAAAATGCCATAATTCTATACCAAATACGAAAAAAATATGAAAGACGGTGATTGGATTGTTTTTTTGACGCAAAGTATACATAACTTTAGAAAAAAACTTTGTAAAATGGGTGTGACACCTACCATATTAAGTAGAAGAAATTGAGAAAGTTCTGCAGGGCGAAATCAAAAGCCCTTGGAATCATGGCAGGAAAACTGTTCATGGTTTTGCAAATATAAATAAATTAGCGGTTCCCAACAGATGATGTTCTATGTCACCCTGGTCCACATTTTGATCGATATCTCGAAAACGCCTTCACATATACGAATAGGGGCCACTCTCTTTTAAATCCCTCATTGATACCTTGAATTTGATACCCATATCGTACAAACACATTCTAAAGTCATCCCTGGTCCACCTTTATGGCGATATCCCGAAATGGCGTCCAGGTATAGAACTATGGCCCACTCCCTTTTAAAATAAGCTTTAATACCTTTCATTTAATACCCATGTCATACAAACACATTCCAGGGTTACCCTAGGTTCATTTTCCTAAATTGTGATTTTCCCTTATTTTATCTCCAAAGCTCTCAGCTGAGTATGTAATGTTCGGTTATCCGGACTTAGCCTTCCTTACTTGTTCTATTTGTGTTTGACAGTCCTGAAGATGATTTCAGACTGAAATCGAAATATCGACGAATTAAAACTAAAATACAATTTTCAATATTGTGTTTTATTTAACTACGGCCTTTTAGCTCATTTAATGTTTTACGATAACAAATACTTACAAGACTATCAAAAATCATCAATAATGTGTAAACTATACTTAATAAAACTAACGAAATATAAGAAAAATACAACCTAGTTCATTTAAAACAAACGAGCCAGTTTGTATTTCGATAGGTTTTTTTGACATTCGGCCATTTTTTCTTTATTTTTTCTGACAAATGAAAATTTTGTTTTTAGTTTGAAAATGTTGTGCAAAAAATCGCAAGTCAAATCAACTTTCTTGTGAAAAAAGTGAACCATCAGAGACCAAAAAATATTTTTGGTGTTACTTGTTTGTTGTTAAAAATGTATATGTAAAAATAAAATTTAAAACATAAACGAAAATATGTCAAACTCACTAATTTTGGGGGAATAGTGGTCTCGCTTTCTCGTGATAGAAATTATTTTTGTATTTTGAAGTTCCGATAAAGTTTCGTCAGCTTTTCTAGCTTGGAATGCAAGACAAAATAAAGTAGTGTCATATAGGTATAAATAAAAGTATAAAAATAAAATTTAATTACTGCAATAATGCGGATCTTGATTGAAGACATATTTTATTAGTAATAGAGCAAAATTAAAAAACCCAAAAACTATTCTGGAAAAAATACTTCTCTGACCAGCAACCAAATTCCAACCCTCCATCGCTAAACGTTTCTAGAACAGCATCAAGTGCGCATAAAAGCATGCAGCATTTCGTACTCATGTTAAAATTTAGGAGTTGGGATGTTACTCTTTGTGACTTTTCTTCGCACTTAATACTTTTGGAAAACAAAGTAACCTAGTTCGCATCCAAATATACACATATTTAATACGAAAGTCTGACACTTTAAGGTTTCGGTTAGTGATGAACATTATTTGGGTTTCGCTTATATTTATTTAAACGCATTTAAGACAACGTGCATCAAAGAGCGATCCAGATAGGCAATTCGGGGTAATTTACACAAAAAAAAAAAAACGCTAGCGTCTACCAATTTTTTCGGAACCCACTACCGACTTGATCGGTGTAAGCGTCTAACGTTTTTTTTTCTATAGTCAATTTAAGTCACCGAAAAAAAATTTGGTAACCTCAACCGAAAAAAAATTTAATTTATTTAATAATTTGGGAAAAATTTAAACAACGTGACATCAGGACGGACAAGGCGACAGCTGTTTCGATTATACCTTGTACATCTCTTCAAAGCCTTTTCTCCCGGGAGTGGGATTTGAACCCGCACTCCTACGATGGTTGAAATGTTACAAACGCATCATATGGTAAAGTTATGCGTTGTTAAGTTGGTTTTCAAAGAAATTTGGTGTTGTTGCTTTTGTTCTATTTATAGAACTAAAACGAATTAACCAATGTTGTCTATTTGAATGAGGTTTTAAGCGGGGATTACCCTTATTGCTTTAAATGTATGAAAACATTTATTTGAAGCAAATTTTAATTGATAATTTTCTTAATAATTTGGGGAAAATTTAAACAACGTGACATCAGGACGGACAAGGCGACAGCTACTTCGATTATACCTTGTAAATCTCTTCAAAGCCTTTTCTCCCGGGAGTGGGATTTGAACCCGCACTCCTACGATGGTTGAAGTGTTACAAACGCATTCAGCCACGTCATGCCTTAGTTGTTGTAAACCATATCCCAATTACCTTCTTTGCATATTTTTTTTATTCGGAGTCCATACTTCGTATGGCATCATACGGTAAAGTTATGCGTTGTTAAGGTGGTTTTCAATAAAATTTGGTGTTGTTGCTTTTGTTCTATTTATAGAACTAAAACGAATTAACCAATGTTGTCTATTTGAGTGAGGTTTTAAGCGGGGATTACCCTTATTGCTTTAAATGTATGAAAACATTTATTTGAAGCAAATTTTAATTGATAATTTTCTTAATAATTTGGGGAAAATTTAAACAACGTGACATCAGGACGGACAAGGCGACAGCTACTTCGATTATACCTTGTAAATCTCTTCAAAGCCTTTTCTCCCGGGAGTGGGATTTGAACCCGCACTCCTACGATGGTTGAAGTGTTACAAACGCATTCAGCCACGTCATGCCTTAGTTGTTGTAAACCATATCCCAATTACCTTCTTTGCATATTTTTTTTATTCGGAGTCCATACTTCGTATGGCATCATACGGTAAAGTTATGCGTTGTTAAGGCGGTTTTCATAGAAACTTGGTGTTGTTGCTTTTGTTCTGTTTATAGAACTATAACGAAATAACCAATGTTGTCTATTTGTATGAGTTTTTAAGCGGGGATTACCCTTATTGCTTTAAATGTATGAAAACATTTATTTGAAGCAATTTTTAATTTATAATTTATTTAATAATTTGGGAAAAATTTAAACAACGTGACATCAAGACGGACAAGACGACAGCTGTTTTGATTATACCTTGTATATCTCTTCAAAGCCTTTTCTCCCGGGAGTGGGATTTGAACCGGCACTCCTACGATGGTTGAAGTGTTACAAACGCAATTGCGTTCTTTGCATATTTGCTTTATTCATAGTCCATACTTCGTATTTTTCCTAAATTATTAAATAAATTATAAATTAAAAATTGCTTCAAATACATGTTTTCACACATTTAAAGCCATAAGGGTAATCCCCGCTTAAAAACTCATAAAAATAGACAACATTGGTTAAGTCGTTGTAGTTCTATAAATAGAACAAAATTAACAACACCAAGTTTCTTTGAAAACCGCCTTACCAACGCATAACTTTACCATATGATGCCATACGAAGTATATAATATATATATATATATATGTATATATATAAAGAAAATATGTATGCAAAGAAGGCAATTTTTAAAATTTTTGTTATAAGACTTTCCTGTTCAAAAAGAAACTACCTCACACAAGAATTACAAAATCTGACTTTGAAGAATTTTTCCCCAATATATTAGATCCCTATAGTGCAATAGACTGACCGTACATACAGACATGCAGTTTTGAATTACTAGATAATAGGAATAATTGAAAAGGTTACCAAAAATTGGCCGAAAGACTTACGGTTGCAAGTCCACTTCAAATTCCTGTGGGAACGAAAAGGGCGACCTGGTAACCCATATTCAGAGATTGTTCAGATTTTTAATGTAACTCCGTTCTTCCCTCTTCACAACAAAAGCTACATGGTTAAAAGTTTGACCATAAATCTAGGACTTTTCTGTACAAAATATATGACTAAACCAATTTCGGTTTAAAATTTACGTTTGTGTAACAAAACATATCATAACACTTTTTATGCATAACAAAATGTTTCGTAGAGGAAATTGTAACTTTCAGCAACTTTTAAAAATAAAATTTCATATTTTTTTCTTCTCAGCAGTATACTTAAACTCTTGTGTTTTTTAGTAAACCAGAAAATATAGGTTTTTAATTTCGGTAAAAAAAAGTTTGGAAAATGAATGGTTTAAAATTTATACTCAAATTTCTAACCGTGTTTCATAGACTTTGTTATTGAACTTCTAAGCCAGGTTTTTATTCACCGCACGTAAGAAAAATACGTGTAAGCACTAGCAGTCATGGCTGCCAATGTGTAAATTATGAAATATACACATTAAAAAATGCTTCCTCGGAATATGAGAATTGGAGGAGTTTTTTGCAATAGGCATGCCTGTTAGATAGTTTCTCGTGTAAAAAAAAGTGTATTATTTTGAAGAAAACAATTTTTTAGTGTATAATTGGTATTTGTGTCACAGATTTCCAGGGTTTCGATGGCTTTGGTGGAACGCACTCCCAGTCCCATCGTGGACCCGTGCATACATTTGAAGTTATTAAGAGTTGATGTTTAAATTTAATATTAAATTACTTCGGTCTGCGACGAAGCTCCGAGATAAATCAACTAGCTCATTTTATTGAACTAGTTCCAATGCTTTCATTACTAAAATGAACTAAACTTTCGACTAATAACAGTAAGAACACTTTACACGGTTAAAAGATTTAGCCTAAATCTAAAACTTTTTTGTACTACATATATGATAAAAACAGATATATGATAAGTCTACACTTGCATTTAAAAAAAAAATCTTGTAGACAGTGGCAGGGTTTCGAAGCGACGTGCTCCGGATTACAGTAAGTAGTGTGCTCTACCCACGCTATCACATCTGCGTGAGAAAACATCACAAAACCTTATATGCATAACAAAATGTTTCTAAAAAAATCTTTGACATGCAGCACTTTTCAAAAAGCCATTTTTTATTTTTAAATTTTAAGCAAAAAGTTTAAACTTTGTATTTTTTTTTTAAATTAAGATATTTGAAACTTTTTATTTTTGTTTTAATCCCATAGGATTCTACAAGCGCCACATAATCGCTGTCCCTATTTCTTTAACATAGTTAAACTTTAACACTGTTAAAGTAATTTCGCTCACCAGAAACTTTGCCCTTATACCAAAATACAGTATCAATCTTTTAGCACAGAGCATTCACAATAAATGTGTTTCAATCACACTTCATTTTCAAAACTAAATCATGCAAAACTATTCTGGTTTGATCTTTTTTGTCCGAAGTCAATTACATAGACGAAAACGAAAATACTGCTGATAATTGGCAAACCAAAGCCAAACGTTCGGCCGGACTCTAGATACTGCATTATCTATAAACGGTATGTGAAATAACATTTGCTGCAAACATTTTTGCAGTCGCGACTTACCACATTGCGACTGGCAAAGCGTCACCCGAATGTCAAGTTAAAAGCAATGAAGTCAAATTAAAAAAAGAGCCAATTAAAAATGAAGAATTTTCCCACAGTCTCTACGCACACATTGAAAATTACCCTATCAGAGATATACCTATCCATCTGAGATGCCGCTTACTTACTTGCCTTTGTGAAATTATTTGAACTGTTTGCGGTTCTCACACATCTTAATTTTATGCTTGTGAAGGTGGTGGTCAGTGTTGCTGTTCTAGATATTTTTAACACAAACGCCGCGATTCTGAGCGTTACATCTAAATTTGCTACCGGAGTATTATGTAACCGAAAATCATTACCAATTCATGTAACCACGATTCTGGCCTGCACGGTTATACTGTCAAAAACCAATAATGCGCAATAGAGATTAAAATGAAATGAGATTAAAATAAGACAACTATAACTATATATATATAAACTACATTAATAAATATGCCAGAAATTTGTAAAATGTATGCGAAATTATTTCTGGAAAATGAAGAGACTATTACTTCACGAGTTTTTCAAAAGAGTTTCGGCACTATTTTATGGTTTATTTCGGGATTCGTAATTTCATACTCGTTTGTAATCTATGCGGAATGACTTTGGTAACATTCTGTATCAAGCTCGAGGTCATTTCGCATATACTTCGGGATTATTTCGGTTTTATTTCGTAAATGCTTTGGGAATTTTATCGAAACCATGTCGGCAACAGTTAAGCACCATTTCTGTATAATTCGCAACTTTTTGAGAAGAGCTTCATCAGCTCGTTATCGGTACAACCGATATCGGTGAGTTATCCGTTTGTCGATAGCGAAACTTTCATAGAGTTATCGGTTTGTTATCAGCTTGTTATAGAAGGGGTTATTGAAGAATAATTAACTTAATAAACTGTTTTCGACATATGTATAATAACAAGCCTATGAGTCGCCAATACCGTTTCTATATAAAACAAACCGAATAAGCTTCGAAAACTCGTCGGTAAAAAACTGATAACATGCTTATTCAAAGCAAATAACTCGTTGTGAAAAAATGTCATTAACACAACACCCTTCTTAGGCCACGTGTACATATGCACTAATCTACAATAAATCCTTATTATATAATCTATACTCGAAACACATTTATATGTTCCATCCCTAGGAACTAGATTACGAAGGGAAAAATTTATATGGAAAATCTAGTTATTCAATAACGATTAAGAGTTAGGTATGAAAATGAAGACAATCTCCTTATATGTAAACTAGGTGTTAACTATTCACAACTGAAGGTCGTATAAAAATTTTGAATGAAAACAAAAAGCCAAACTTAACAGTAGTAACGTTAATAGCGGCCCCGTAGTCAAACGAGCTAGTTGTATACTAGAAGAATACTCGTTTGTCAAAAATCGCAACTAGTTAGAGTTCTGTCTTTTTTCCATATTAGCAACTGGTATTTTTAACACTACGATGTCCTACGAAATATCAATTGTCCGTCTCTGGACCACCATCATACTTTTTGACAAACTAGTCACTATATGCACCAGAATCGTACCAGATGACATACTAGTCAGTATATGCATCAAGGTCATACCAATTAATACGCTAGTCAGTTTCTGGCCATAATTATACCAGATGGCATACTTGTTATTTTATACATCAATATTATACCAATTGACATAGTAGTTAGTTTAAGCACGAGTATATTGATAACAGCGTTCTCCGGGCGCGACCTCGCGATGCTAATTCGCGACTTAGTGAGGATTAGGATTACAAGCTCCTTATGTTAATCTGGATCAACCGGCTGCGTTGGAAGGTACCGCATCTCATCGTAGTGCTTATGGAGATGTTTCCTTATACCTCTTGTAGTAGTGCGCGATGGTTAATTGTATCAAAAGCTTTTGATAGGTCAAGTCCCACGAGCACCGTCCCATGATGGAGTTTTGGCTGGTTCAGTCTGCAATATATTTGGGTGTTAATAGCGTTTGATGCAGTGAAAGTTATATGCATTTTACCGAAGCCATGCTGATGGTTGGCTAACAGATTAAATAAATAAAATTAAGAAATGTAAGGCGCGACAACCTCCGAACTGATTTTAGGCCGAGCTTCTCTTTCAATTTGCGTCCTGCTCCTTTTCATTTTTCCTAAAAATTGGCGGGACGGGATCTATTTGTTTTATGCCGACGCCGAACGGCATCTGCAAGGGTGATGGGTTTTCACTGAGAGCTTTTCATGGCAGAAATACACAGGAAGGGCTTGCCAAACACTGCCGAGGGGCGACCCCGCTTAGAAAAATTGTATTCTAATTAAAAAACCTTGTTTCTAGTATTTTTATCTTGATTTGCCCAGGGCGTGAACCCAGGATCGTTGGTTTGGTAGGCGGAGCACGTTACCATCACACCACGGCGGCCGCTGGCTACCACTCTCAATCGTTAGTTGAGTTTCCGGTTTGGTATTGGGAATACTCTTCTCATTCTTTATTATTCTGAAATGACAAAGGCTTAAATGACAAATATAAAACATGCGTTAGGTAGTTGATGCTCTTATGGCCAAGGTGTTTTAGCATCGGCATAGCTATTCCATCTGGGTCTATGGATTTAAAAGACTTGGCCCTTTAAATGGATTCTTTAGTCTGCAGAAGTAACGGTGAGGTGGTATGTGCGCGAGTTTGTGTTTATGTGACCGGAGCTTTGTACGAAATCTGGCCTTGTTAACTGAAGTATGTATTGCAAATTGCCGACAGAAAGCATTAGCGCATTTCATTGAGTACGACAGACAAAATCCAAATGAAATACTAACTAGTATGAATAATCCCACAAAATTGTAGTCAATAAACTATTCAAAAACTATTCAAACCAACTAGTTGTATACTAGAAGAATACTAGTTTGCCAAAAATCCCAACTAGTATGAGTTCTGTAATTTTTCCATATTAGCAAGTGGTATTTTTAACACGGCAATGTCCTACGAAACATTAATTTCTAGTCTCTGCATCAGCATCTTACCAATTGAAAAACTAGTCATTATATACATCAACATCGTACCAGATGCCATATAGTCACCACACCCATCAGGGGCATACAAATTAATATACTAGTCAGCCTTTGCGCCTGCATTATACCAGATGGCATACTAGTTATTATATACACCAACATACATACCATCAATATACCAGTTGGCATACTACTCAGTCTATGAATAATTGTAATACCAGTTGATATACTAGTCGATATTTGCATCAGGATCCTATTAGTTGATATACTAGGCCTAGTCGGATTGAAAAATTACTTGAAAATTGACACATTAGCTCAAATTCATTTTATTCATTATATTTCATATACCTAAAAAGTATTATATATGACTTTCAAATTTATCACTCAATACATTATTCTTTGGAATAAATTTTAATAAAAATACGTACATATATATAAACACTAAAAAGTAACGGAATAACACATGTCGATTTTGTGATCGATCAGCGGAGACCGCGGACTATATCCTTCTGAATGTGACGCAATCTCAAGACACAGGGCTAAGGTTATGGGCTCACCATGGCCAGAACATTCCCACATTAAATCCCTCTAGCCATGAGAACTGCTAAGGTTCATCAAGGAAGTCGGCTTGGATGAGGTGCTGTGAAGGAGGTGAGGGCACATTAGATAAATGGTCGCAGTGCAATCCTAATCTAACGAAAAAGGAACGAACCAGTCGTGGTTGACTGTGTGGAAGTCATGCTGATGGCTGGATAACAGAAGAATTTCGTTTAATTGAGGGAATAATAACGGCTTTAAATATTATCGTTACTGACTAAAGGGATAATATCGATAGATACTGGCTGCTTTTTCGGTCTTCGGTAGTGGGTCTATCCTTGCTATTCTCCGTTAATCTGGAATGGCAAAGGCTTTTAACGACAAGTAGAAAAAATGTGCTAGGCTGCTGATGACCTCATGGCCAAGGTGGTTTGGCAACCACTTAGGTTTTCCGTCGGGGACTATTGATATGGAAGGCTTGGCCTTTCCAATGGCTTCTTTAACCTCTGTTGAGGTAACGGTAGGAATAATCCCACAAAATTCTAGTCAATGAACTAGAATATTTGCTGGCTACTTTGGATTTTGACTGCAGGGTAAGCCCATTAGATTTAACGGGAACCTTCACATTTCGCAAATAGCCTGACTAATTTCCAAAAACTGCCTCAATTTTTCGATCGATGCTTGCGCTTGCAAAAATCATAACTTTTGAAATAATGAAGATATTGTAAAGATTTATAGTGGACATGAAAGCTAATTATTTAGACTTTGTACAATTTAAAATAAAGAGTGCCACAGTAATAAGGTGCTTCACAATAATTCGTCAAATTTGAGAAATTGTAGAAAAATAAACAAACAAAACAAGGACAAACTTTGAAATTTTTTTTACGAGGATGTATTTGAACATGAAATCAGATAAACTTATGATTTGTGATTAAAAGTTTTGTCTTAGTAGCAAGGTTATCAATCTCTACCAAACTTCAAGGACATATTACTTCTTTTAAGATGTTATACTCTTATAAAAGTGAAATGTGTACGCTAGGGGATAAGTGTATAAACATTGCTCGAAAATTCATTGTATAAATTTACTTATATATTTTTGAAAAATTCAAAAACCAAATATTTTATTAATACTTAACTATGAAAAATTATTAAAAGTTGTTCAATATTATTGTATTTGAGCCAAAGATGAACAACTAATAAATTTTTGAGCACTGCCCACTTATGATAAACAGTCTTATTTTAATAACCGCTTTACAAATTTTATTGATTTCCGTAAAAATTTATTACTCTTCTGATAGCCAAAGCCTAAGCTTTAAAATAAATATACATAAAGGGTGCTTCAAAACTCATCTTAAAATTTGATAAATTTTAAAAAGATGTAAAAACGAAAATTATATGATTATAATTACTAAATGAAATAACTGTATTATTTATAATAAATAATAAACTTGCAATTATTTATTTCTCTTTTTTTCAATAAAATAACAAAACTAAGTACTAAATCATTTTTTGTTGTGATAGAAAAAGGTGGATCATTTATTTAATCTTAACGTAGTCTTCGTCACTTGAAAATATATCTAACGAGGAAAACATTTCTGAGCAATAGCTTAAAAAAATTTCTCCCCATTTCTTCTTACAATGAAACTTGATAAGTGAAATATCATTGAAACTATTTTTTGCTAAGTTATAGCTTATTATTCTAGTCTACGACCCTTTTAAATTTGTTTTATATCTAAGCTGCCGTGGCCTTTAACCGATCCCGTCCATTTTTACTAGAAATATTTTCTGCTATAAGCAAAATATATGTCCACAATATGTCTTCGAGTTATGGCTCCCGAAACGTAGAAAATTGCTTAGTCATCAAAAGGGCGGCGCCGTCATACCCATTTTCCAAAATTTTTGTGTTTTCCAATTTAAAGTTATAATTCGATTTAGAAAGTAAAAATTCTATTGATACAAAGCACTTTTTCGCTAAGATATAGCTTATTATTTTCGTCTAAGACCCTTTTAAAAATCTTTTATATAAAAGTGGGCGTGTTCTTTAACCAATCTGGTGCATTTTTCCAGAAATATTTCCTGCTATAGGTAAAATTTGTGTGCCCAATTTTATTACGATCCGTTAATTTTTCTTCGAGTTATGGCTCCGGAAACATAAAAAATTGCTTAGTCATAAAAGGGGATGTGCCACGCCCATTTTTTAAAATTTAAAGATTTTCCTATTTACTGCTAAGAATACACTTGGGAAATGAATATAAAGCTCGTTTTTGCAACGATATAGTTTAGTTTATTCGTCCACGACCCTTTTAAAAATTTTATATAAAAGTGGGCGTGGTCCTTAACCAATTTCGTTAATTTTTCTTCAAAGCATTCCTTATAGTAAAGGCAACCTCTTTCCCAAATTTTGTTACGATAGCTTTAACGATTTGTGATTTATGATTAATAATATTTGTAAAAAATATTATAAATAAACGTTATCACAAGTCGGCGGTTCCACTCCCATTTACAAATTTTTATGAACAATCTCAATATCAGTCCACATGTCAAATTTCAACATTCTAGGTGTATTATTTACTAAATGATCAGGTTCTTTCTGTTTTCCAAAATGTTAAAAAAAAAAAAATAAATGTAAGGCGCGATAACCTCCGAAGAGATCTAAAGCCGAGCTTCTCTTCCAATTTGCGTCGTGCTCCTCTTAATTTTCCCTACAAAATGACCGGACGGGACCTACATGTTTTATGCCGACCCTGAACGGCATCTGCAAGGCAGATGAGTTTTCACTGAGAGCTTTTCATGGCAGAAATACACTCGGAGCGCTTGCCAAACACTGCCGAGGGGCGACCCCGCTTAGAACATTTTTTTTCTAATTGAAAAACCATATTTCTAAAATTTTGATGTTGCTTTGCGCGGGGTGTGAACACAGGGCATACGGCGTGGAGGCGGAGCACGCTACCATCGCACCACGGTGGCCGCCTGTTATATATATAAAAAGTGGGCATGATTATCATCCGATTTCGCTCATTTTCTATACCAACCTATTCTGGGTCCACATAAGCTCGTGTACCAAATTTGGTGAAGATATCGCAATATTTACTCAAGTTATCGTGTTAACGGACGGACGGGCGGACTGACGGGCATGGCTAAATCAAATTTTTTTTCGATACTGATGATTTTGATATATGCAAGTTTATATCTATCTCGATTCCTTTATGCCTGTACAACCAACCGTTATCCAATCAAAGTTAATATACTATGTGTGCAAAGCCCGCTGAGTATAAAAAGGCAAAACGAAATAATAAAATACGATTTCAATTCAATTCAATACAATTATTTGTAAAGAAAAACAAGAAAGGTAAAAAAGAAACCAAGTGGTGGGGTTCCTTACACCAGTAAAACAAATATTTATGAACCACCCTAATATATTATCCTACCAACACCTATCTTAAAATATACAGATACAAAATTGAAGCAAATCTCCTTGGGGTAGCAAAATACAATAAATGGGGAACACAAAATCCAAAACCCTAATCCCTTACCTACCGCAAACGCACAAGTAAGTCCAAAATCAACTTTGTACATAGTAAAAGTAGGTCATCGAAGAAAAAGGAATTTATGTGTATAGCGAAAAAAGATATTGTGAGTACCATATATTGACGACAAATTTGGCCCACACAACTTTGGCTTGCAACATATAGCCGACCGAAACCAGCAACACACAAAATAAGGCTGAGCGAAGCCAGCAACATGAAACATACAACATTCGCTTCCCAATTCGCGACCAATGACTGTTATTTCAGTGTAACCCCATTTAATTTATTGTGTCCATCCAACAAATTGTCATCCTCCCAGCAGCTCTTTGCAGCGGGACTGCTCCATATTCTCTTGCTCCGGGAAGGTATCGAACCCAATCCAATAAATCTATCGTCGCAAAATGACGTCGCGTAAATTTCGCTCTTGGCGTTCATTGTGTTCACCTTCATGTAATTATGGGGATTCTATTTTTGACAAGGCGGTGTTCGTCGCGTTTATTTCGCGGCGTCAGGGCATTGTGTTTCAAGCTTACGCTGAAGAGTGATAGCTCGTAATTAGGGGTGTTCACCACCGCGAGACATCACTACTCAGGTTAGACGCGAACCGTACACGGCGAGTATACCCCAACAATTAGTTAAGAAACATCGGGGTACAGGGAGAGCTTCGCGCGTCGGCGTCTATGACTCTGTTGCTGGCACGATTGACTGACTGTGTCGGTGTCGGCGTTGCTTCTGATATTACTGCGTTCACTCACGTTAATATAGCGGTGATGTCTCGTGCTGGTGAATACCCCTAACTACGAGCTATCACTCTTCATATTAGAACTGTTCACTACCACGGCTCCATGCTGACTGACTCAATGCTTGCTATGGTCGTCCTATTATAGACCTGAATAAATGTAATAAATGTGTTGATGATTTTGGTTTGCTCGCCGACGTGTTGCGACCGCGTTGTTACGATCGGTCGTGTGTCGGATGAAGTTGTAGTTGTTGTTTTCGCATGGCTTGGGTATAATGTTGTTTGGTGTTGCGGTTGAAGTTTGTGTGGCTTAGTCTATTGTTTGGTGTATTCGTGTTTGACTTGCTGTAGGCATAATATGTTTCTTGTGTGGTCGTGTTGCTGGCTTCGTTCAGCCTCATGTTTCAGTGATAATGTTGTATGTTGCTGGCTTCGCTCAGCCTTATGTTGTGTGTTGCTGGTTTCGTTCGGCTATATGTTGCCATGCCAAAGTTGTGTGGGCCAAATTTGTCGTCAATATTTCGTCCTCACACTCCCTCCCCTATTCGGAGGTCGGGGAATCCATCATTTCTTTTGGATGTGGGCTGTGTTTCCGCATATAGTTATCCTGCAGCCTTGTGTGTTAACCCTCCTTCGGTACTTTCCAGCGACCTTCGCCATTTTTTTGAAGTACTCTCGGACTGTGCGTGCTATTTCCGGAAAGTTGTCCAATGCAGAGCCCTCTGCGTCTTCGGCCGAAATAGTCATCCATCCTGGTCACGGTTCTTCGTATGGATGGTTGGGTGACTGTGGTTGCGGGTGGCGGTAGCGGTGACTGCTTGTCGGCGGTAGCTGCTGATGTTGTTGTATGTACGGTTGTTCGTGGAAATCATGCGGTACTCCGGAGCGTTGTGAGCATCTGTACCCGTTTTAGACTAGCCATTTCCGCCGTCAAGGGTTGTTTTATTAATTCTGGTGCGCCTTCCTTGCGTCCCGTGTAACGCATTACTCTTTCCTTTGTCTCCAACACTTAGACACCGTAGTCGTTGTTGTTTTCCTGTTGTGGTACTATCAGCTGCAGCTCGTGGGCTGCGAACTCATCGCGGCACTACCTCTGTTGATATTCCTACCGTAAGAAATCGTGCCACGCCTTGGCTGCGTGTGGCACTCCACCCCTTTCCCTTGAGTCCGCGACCCATATGTATCGTTGGTGCCAGCACTTCATGTCGGTAACGTGATGGGTGACTTCTTGGGTGGCTAGTGCAATCAGGTGCCAGTGGTTGGCTACGTTGCGTGGTGCGAGTACAACGCGTTTCCCGAATATGTCGGTCTTCCGGAGCCAGCGATGTATAGGACAATACCTCTCCTCTCACCCCCTGGTTGAGCTAATTGCCACACGACGAATGGGCTGAGTGCGAGGGACTGCTCCCCGTATTTGGTCTGTATGCCCTATCTCACGCGTCTATTACTGCGTCGGTCAGCCAGCGTGATCCCTCAAGCGACCGTAGGTCCATTTCATATAGGCCGGTCCCATCCGATCCCGATGGCTAGACTAGCTGTGGCCCATTTGTTTGTCCTGGGGTTGTACCTTCGTCCGGGGAGATTTCGCTGGTCGGCGGCTCTTGCACCATGAGAGTCCCGTTTGTCGATGTTGGCCTCTGATGTTTCACGAACGTTCGCGGTGGTTTCGCTACGGATTGCCGCGTTGTCGTTGGCGTCGGCTACCTTGTCACCTTCTGCCACGTCATTGGCTGTGCTTCTGCTTACGCTGGTGTCAGACGGACTGCCGCGAGACGGTTGAGCTGCTGCTTACAGTGGTGGTAGATGGGCGGTCTTGTTGAGGTTTTCCCCTTTACGTTGATATTTTCGTGTGCGCTAGTCCCCTCCGACATTATTCTTCCTACGGTGAAGGTTGGATATGGCTTTGGTGACTTACTGGCGCACATGGGCTCCGCCCAGGCTGCAGTGCATGCGGCTGCTGCGAGCGGAGTGACTGTGCGTCTTATTTTTTTTCGGCGGCGGCTGTGCGTAGGCTGTAGCAGTACGACGAGCGTTTGCTTGCGTGATGCGTTCGCGTATTGCCTCTGTAAGTAGCCCTGCGGAAGGGCTTGCTGCAGTGTTCGACGCGGTAGTTGCTTGCGTGGCGGTAGCGTCGCATGGTGGCGCATGCTGCGGTTATGCGCCTGGCGGATGCGCTGACGTTGTGCGCGGCAGCGCTCCTACGTACAGCACGGTCGGTGTGGGTCAACTCCACATCGCTTTTCGCTGCGTGCGTGGCGACTTCGCGAACTGAGCTGGCGATTCGATGGGTCTCACCTGCTAGTCCCAGCAAAATGGTCCTGGACCGTTTCGCCTCTTCTTCGTCGATACGGTCGCGTACGCGTTTGACACTTTCAAGCCATTTGCGTTCCTGCTCCATTCTTGATAAATTTCGGTTTATTATAGTCTCTGACTTACTAGTAAGCGGTGTTGTTAATTTGATGGTCAGCGATAGAATGAAAAATGATATTGGGTTTTGTCTCTTCGCTGGTCAGTGATAGAATGAAAACATGGTACCGGCTGCTGAATCCTTCTTGTAAAAAGAAAATTTTTCTTTTCCCGTAGGTTTAGCTATAGTTATGCGGTATCGGTGGCATGGTATAATTTTTAATTCGCTGATGTTCACCGTTTTCCTTTTCCGCAATTGATTTTCTTAACTGGATGATAACCGGTGACATGTACCTCAGGATTTGGTGGGGGTCATCATATTTGAGCGTCAGTGTTGCTGCAAAGCCCTTTCTGGCATTTGGTAGGTGATGTCAGGATATTTTCCCGGCTGATTTCTGTTGCCCCTCCTTATATTCTTCGCTAGACTCGCATTGGTGTACGTAACGGCTGATGTCCCGAAATATCCCAGGCCAATAATATCGGTTGATGATCCGTGCTACTCTCCGGCGAATATTCTTATGGGCAGTGCTTGGTGTGTCGTGGTTCTCTTGTAGTACACGCTGTCGGAACGGGGGATGGAACGCACAATTTCCACGCCACTGTACCCTGGTCGTGGGATCTGCATGGGATGTGACGTTAGAGTTGTTCGTCCACTAACATAAAGTCGGAATACTTCTCCGGGTTAGTGTGTACTTCATCGAAGCGTCGCTGCTACCACCTGTATTGTGGGTTCGTTGTCGTGGCCTGTAGTAGGGTCTCCAATGGCTGTCGGGACGTTCGCCACGTTCTGGTGGTTGTTATTGTATATGCCCCTGGTATTATGGCCTTGTTCGGGGCGTGTGATAAAGGCCGTCGCGTTAGCCATTTGACTGGGTTGTGCTGCTTATTCGTGCTCCCTTGCAACATTTGCCATGTTTCGGAACACTCAAAAGTGACGCAGTAATTTCGTTGTTGGAAACTGTCCGTGTGGATTTTATTAACCTACCCAGGTTTTTGTTGTTGTGACATCCCTGCTCCTGGGGCATGTGTGATGGAACTGCCATAAATTGTCCTGTTGGTCTTCTCACCTCTTATTTTGATTCGCCTTGAGCGTATTCCTTTGGTCTTCTTCGTGTTAATAGGTTATTTTCTATCGTTCGCCACTTGTGGTGCGATAACGCATGATGTGGATGCGTTTTGCCTAAACGGTTCGGCCAAAACGATGTGGCTTCCAACAACGGCTAGAAAGGATATTTAGAAAACAGCCATCCGGATTACCTACTGTACATACGCCGACAAGATTTCAACAGTTTAGCGGAACTTCTCATTCTCGCGGAAGACTATGAGGCCATCCACGGAGGCCACCGACGGACGTCGAAAGAACCACGATGGGAGATGGCGAGACAAGTAGTAGGTGAGAAAGCAACGATCCCACGACCAAACCAGTCCCCTCACCCACCGCCACCACGAGATTCGATTCGGAACACGCAGCACCACGCCTCACTCCGAACTCCGAAAAAGGTATGCATAAGGTGTGGCCAAGAAGGGCACTACGCTGACAGATGTCGAGATCGGAGAAAGTTATTCTGTTGGGAGTGCGGTCCGCCTGATGTGCGAACAATAGAAAGCTGCCGTCGACGAACTGTCAGGAAACGAGAAAGAGATTCACCAAGGACAAGGTGCGGTGAACCCACAAGACCCAGCGCCGACATATCAGTAACCATGCATCAAGAGCGTGGGCCGCCTCTACGCCCTAGTCCAACTTGACGGACAATCAGCAGAAGCCGTCATCGACACCGGGGCCTCACGAAGTTTCATATCAACCGTCGCAGCAGAAAGCTTGTTAAAATCAGGAGGCGGAGAAAGGGTAGCCGCAGCCCTCCTAATAACCATGGCCGACGGTACTAGCAGCCAAATCTTCGTTGCCATATGGACGGAAGTACGCATCGGCGAATCGTCGCACCACACCATGTTACACGTTATACCTGCGGCCATTGATGACATCATAATCGGCCTAGACAAGCTAGGGGCATGGAAGCTACAGTATACTGCGGAGGAAGCGACATCCTTTTGGCCCAACAGTTTTAAGCAAAACGCATCCACACCATGTGTTATCGCAATACAAGTGGCGAACGATAGAAAAGAACTGTTACCACGAACGTTGTCCCATCCAAGGTGACCAAAGGAAGACGTGTAGTGTTACATGGAAATGCCCCTTGTTCGAAATGCACTTAACAATAAAAATACACAAGCACTTATAGACCACACAAATAGCCGACCCAAATATTTATGCATGCTCAGCGGGAGTTTACCAATGGGTTACACTGGTTTACAGCCAAAATATACCAAAGCCGCCATTATGAAATTCCTATGTAAAATCACCCCTGATTTCGAAAATCAAGATTATTTTCAATTATATGGTAATGTTTTTGAGATCTTAACGAATAACGGTTTTTCCAAAAAAAAAAAAAAAAAGTTTAGTCCACTTAATCATATATATCTCAAGAAAGAATTGAGCAATTCCAAAACGGTTTAAAGCTTTTAAAAGGAAATAAAATTTGCAATAAACTGTGCATACAACACTTTTTGCTAGGCCCTGCAGATTCAAAGATAACGAACAATCATTACGGATTTTTTCCATTTTTTTGTAAAAATATAAAAAAATCGTAATTTGCGAGGAAGGATCTCGAAAACTTTTTAATTTTTTGCAGATTTGTTTATTTCTCTCTAAGCTCTGTTTTATTACAAAAAAAAAAGGACGTGTGGCACTCGGGGACTGCCGCGGTAAATCTATTGTATATTATCAACTTACGCAATTATAACATTTATGCAACATTTTGTTTTCTTTGATATTAATTCAAGTTTTGTCTTTGATATTAATTCAAGTTACACTTTTTAAGCGTGGTAACCGATAAGAAAACAAATTTTTTACTTTAGTTGAATAAATGAGAAGTTAATATTAGTTAACAAATTTTATTATTATCTTACAAGATATGTACATACATAGGTTATTCAGGAATATTTATAATTGAAATTATAGGTTTATGGTATCTGAAATAGGAAACATACGTTGGAGACGTCAATGGTGGTTCCATATTTTGTTGTGGACTCTTTTGGATCATTATTTATTTTCAAATTGAATTTTTCAAAAAGAAAACTAGTCAACCGCTCTGATTTTTTATCAGCGAAATTGATCTTGAAATCGCCGGCCAAGGTAAATGGAAATTTATTGCCCCTTCTTCAGAGTACTCCAGTAAAGTGCGATGAATAAAATGCTCTACCTCGTCCAATTTTCTATTCGGAGAAATGTAAATTGCTACCATGACAATGTGTAGACCATTTCTAAGTTTGCATAAGCACGCAAAAATATCTCCAACAAATGAGCGCCTAACATTAACATCGCGAACGTGTGCAATATTTATTTCAATATTCGGAGTCATAATATTATTTATATTATTTTTAAATATTTAACTTTAACTTTAACTCTAACTTTAACTTTAACTTTGACTTTAACTTTAACGTTAACTTTAACTCTAACTTTAACTTTAACTTTAAATTTAACTTTAACTTTAAATTTAACTTTAACTTTAACTTTAATTTTAACTTTAACTTTAATTTTAACTTTAACTTTAACTTTAACTTTAAATTTAACTTTAACTTTAACTTTACTTTAACTTTAACTTTAAATTTAACTTTAACTTTAACTTTAACTTTGACTTTAACTTTAACGTTAACTTTAACTTTAACTCTAACTTTACATTTTACTTTTAATTTAACTTTAACTTTAACTTTAATTTTAACTTTAACTTTAACTTTAACTTTAACTTTAAATTTAACTTTAACTTTAACTTTAACTTTAACTTTAACTTTAACTTTAACTTTAACTTTAACTTTACCTTTAACTTTAACTTTAACTTTACTTTAACTTTAACTTTAACTTTAACTTTAACTCTAACTTTAGCTTTAACTTTAACTTTAACTTTAAATTTAACTTTAACTTTAACTTTAATTTTAAGTTTAACTTTAAATCTAACTTTAAATTTAACTTTAATTTTACTTTAACTTTAACTTTAAATTCAACTTTAACTTTAACATTAGCATTAACATTAACTTTAACTTTACTTTAACTTTAACTTTAACTTTAACTTTAATTTTAACTTTAACTTTAACTTTAACTTTAACTTTAACTTTAACTTTAACTTTAACTTTAACTTTAACTTTAACTTTAACTTTAACTTTACCTTTAACTTTAACTTTAACTCTAACTTTAACTTTAACTTTAACCTTAAATTTAACTTTAAATTTAACTTTAACTTTAACTTTAACTTTAACTCTAACTTTAACTTTAACTTTAACTTTAACTTTAACTTTAACTTTAACTTTAACTTTAACTCTAACTTTTACTTTAACTTTAACTTTAATTTTAACTTTAACTTTAACTTTAACTCCAACTTTAACTTTATCTTTAAATTTAACTTTAACTTTAATTTTAACTTTAACTTTAACTTTAACTTTAACTTTAACTTTAAATTTAACTTTAACTTTAACTTTAACTTTACTTTAATTTTAACGGTTTTTTCCAAAAAAAAAAAATTAGTCCACTTAATCATATATATCTCAAAAAAGAATTGAGCAATTCCAAAACGGTTTAAAGCTTTTAAAAGGAAATAAAATTTGCAATAAACTGTGCATACAACACTTTTTGCTAGGCCCTGCAGATTCAAAGATAACGAACAATCATTACGGATTTTTTCCATTTTTTTGTAAAAAATCGTAATTTGCGAGGAAGGATCTCGAAAATTTTTAAATTTTTTGCAGATTTGTTTCTTTATCTCTAAGCTCTGTTTTATTACAAAAAAAAGGACGTGTGGCACTCGGGGCCTGCCGCGGTAAAGCTATTGCATATTATCAACTTACGCAATTATAACATTTATGCAACATTTTGTTTTCTTTGATATTAATTCAAGTTTTGTCTTTGATATTAATTCAAGTTACACTTTTTAAGCGTGGTAACCGATAAGAAAACAAATTTTTTACTTTAATTGAATAAATGAGAAGTTAATATTGGTTAAAAATTTTTATTATTATCTTACAAGATATGTACATACATAGGTTATTCAGGAATATTTATAATTGAAATTATAGGTTTATGGTAACTGAAATAGGAAACATACGTTGGAGACTTGATATCCTCTAAATATCTTGAAAATACCGCGTCAATGGTGGTCCCATATTTTGTTGTGGACTCTTTTGGATCATTATTTATTTTCAAATTGAATTTTTCAAAAAGAAAACTTGTCAACCGCTCTGATTTTTTATCAGCGAAATTGATCTTGAAATCGCCGGCCAAGGTAAGTGGAAATTTATTACCATTTGTACCAAGTATTTTTGCCCCTTCTTCAGAGTACTCCAGTAAAGTGCGATGAATAAAATGCTCTACCTGGTCCAATTTTCGATTCGGAGAAATGTAAATTGCTACCATGACAATGTGGAGACCATTTCTAAGTTTGCATAAGCACGCACAAATATCTCCAACAAATGAGCGCCTAACATTAACATCGCGAACGTGTGCAATATTTATTTCAATATTCGGAGTCATAATATTATTTATATTATTTTTAAATATTTAACTTTAACTTTAACTCTAACTTTAACTTTAACTTTGACTTTAACTTTAACGTTAACTTTAACTTAAACTCCAACTTTAACTTTAACTTTAAATTTAACTTTAACTTTAACTTTAACTTTAACTTTAATTTTAACTTTAACTTTAACTATAACTATAACTTTAACTTTAACTTTAAATTTAACTTTAACTTTAACTTTACTTTAACTTTAACTTTAACTTTAACTTTAACTTTAACTTTAACTTTGACTTTAACTTTAACTTTAACTTAAACTTTCACTTCAACTTTAATTTTAACTTTAACTTTAACTTTATCTTTAACTTTAACTTTAACTTTAACTTTAACTTTAAGTTTAACTTTAACTTTAACTTTAACTCTAACTTTAGCTTTAACTTTACCTTTAACTTTAATTTTAACTTTAACTTTAACTTTAACTTTAACTTTAACTTTAACTTTAACTTTAAATTTAACTTTAACTTTAACTTTAACTTTACTTTAACTTTAACATTAACTTTAACTTTAATTTTAACTTTAACTTTAACTTTAACTTTAACTTTAAATTTAACTTTAACTTTAACTTTAACTTTAAATTTAACTTTAATTTTAACTTTACTTTAACTTTAACTTTAAGTTTAACTTTAACTTTAACTTTAACTTTAACTTTAACTTTAATTTTAACTTTAACTTTAACTTTAAATTTAACTTTAACTTTAACTTTACTTTAACTTTAACTTTAACTTTAACTTTAAATTTAACTTTACCTTTAACTTTAACTTTAACTTTACTTTAACTTTAACTTTAACTTTAAGTTTAACTTTAACTTTAACTTTAACTTTAACTCTAACTTTAGCTTTAACTTTAACTTTAACTTTAAATTTAACTTTAACTTTAATTTTAACTTTAACTTTAACTTTAAATTTAACTTTAACCTTACTTTAACTTTAACTTTAACTTTAACTTTAAATTTAACTTTAACTTTAACTTTAACTTTAAATTTAACTTTAACTTTAACTTTAACTTTAACTTTAACTTTAACTTTAACTTTAACTTTAACTTTACTTTAACTTTAACTTTAAATTTAACTTTAACTTTAACTTTAACTTTAACATTACTTTAACTTTAACTTTAAATTTAACTTTAACTTTACTTTAACTTTAACTTTAACTTTAACTTTAACTTTAACTTTAACTTTAACTCTAACTTTAACTTTAACTTTAACTTAAACATTAACTTTAACTTTACTTTAACTTTAACTTTAACTTTATCTTTAACTTTAACTATAACTTTAACTTTAACTTTAACTTTAAATTTAACTTTAACTTTAACTTTAACTTTAACTTTAACTTTAACTTTAACTTTAACTTTACCTTTAACTTTAACTTTAACTTTAACTTTAACTTTAACTTTAACTTTAACTTTAACTCTAACTTCAGCTTTAACTTTAACTTTAAATTACTTAACTTTAACTTTAACTTTAACTTTAACTTTAAGTTTAACTTTAACTTTAACTTAACTTTAACTTTAACTTTAACTTTAACTCTAACTTCAACTTTAACTTTAAATTTAACTTTAACTTTAACTTAAACTTTAACTTTAACTTTACCTTTAACTTTAACTTTAACTTTACTTTAACTTTAACTTTAACTTTAACTTTAACATTAACTTTAACTTTAACTTTAACTTTAACTTTACTTTAACTTTAACTTTAAATTTAACTTTAACTTTAATTTTAACTTTAACTTTAACTTTAACTTTAACTTTAACTTTAAATTTAACTTTAACTTTAACTTTAACTTTAACTCTAACTTCAACTTTAACTTTAAATTTAACTTTAACTTTAACTTTAACTTTAACTTTAAATTTAACTCTAACTTCAGCTTTAACTTTAACTTTAAATTTAACTTTAACATTCACTTTAACTTTAACTTTAACTTTAACTTTAACTTAAACATTAACTTTAACTTTACTTTAACTTTAACTTTAACTTTATCTTTAACTTTAACTATAACTTTAACTTTAACTTTGACTTTAAATTTAACTTTAACTTTAACTCTAACTTTAACTTTAACTTTAACTTTACCTTTAACTTTAACTTTAACTTTAACTTTAACTTTAACTTTAACTTTAACTTTAACTCTAACTTCAGCTTTAACTTTAACTTTAAATTTAACTTTAACTTTAACTTTAACTTTAACCTTAACTTTAACTTTAACTTTAACTTTAACTTTAACTTTAACTTTAACTTTAACTTTAACTTTAACTTTAACTCTAACTTCAACTTTAACTTTAAATTTAACTTTAACTTTAACTTTAACTTTACCTTTAACTTTAACTTTAACTTTACTTTAACTTTAACTTTAACTTTAACATTAACTTTAACTTTAACTTTAACTTTACTTTAACTTTAACTTTAACTTTACTTTAACTTTAACTTTAACTTTAACATTAAATTTAACTTTACTTTAACTTTAACTTTAACTTTAACTCTAACTCTAACTTTAACTTTAACTTTAACTTTAACTTTAACTTTAACTTTAACTTTAAATTTAACTTTAACTTTAACTTTACCTTTAACTTTAACTTTACTTTAACTTTAGCTTTAACGTTAACTTTAACTTTAAATTTAACTTTACCTTTAAATTTAACTTTAACTTTAACATTAACTTTAACTTTACTTTAACTTTAACTTTAATTTTAACTTTAACTTTAACTTTAGCTTTAACTTTAACTTTAAATTTAACTTCAACTTTAATTTTAACTTTAGCTTTAACTTTAAATTTAACTTTAACTTTAACTTTTATTTTAACTTTAACTTTAACTTTAACTTTACCTTAAATTTAACTTTAACTTTAATTTTAACTTTAACTTTAAATTTAACTTTAAATTTAACTTTAAATTTAACTTTACTTTTACTTTAACTTTAACTTTAAATTTAACTTTAACTTTAACATTAACTTTAAATTTACTTTAACTTGAACTTTAAATTTAACTTTAACTTTACCTTTAACTTTAACTTTAACTTTACTTTAACTTTAACTTTAACTTTAACTTTAACATTAACTTTAACTTTACTTTAACTTTAACTTTAAGTTTAACTTTAACTTTAACTTTAACTTTAACTTTAACTTTAACTTTAACTTTAACTTTAACTTTAACTTTAACTTTAACTTTAACTCTAACTTTAACTTTAACTTTAACTTTAACTTTAACTTTAACTTTAACTTTAACTTTAACTTTAACTTTAACTTTAACTTTAACTTTAACTTTAACTTTGACTTTAACTTTACCTTTAACTTTAACTTTAACTTTACTTTCACTTTAACTTTAACTTTAACTCTAACTTTAGCTTTACATACAACACTTTTTGCTAGGCCCTGCAGATTCAAAGATAACGAACAATCATTACGGATTTTTTCCATTTTTTTGTAAAAATATAAAAAAATCGTAATTTGCGAGGAAGGATCTCGAAAACTTTTTAATTTTTTGCAGATTTGTTTCTTTCTCTCTAAGCTCTGTTTTATTACAAAAAAAAAAAAAGGACGTGCGGCACTCGGGGACTGCCGCGGTAAATCTATTGTATATTATCAACTTACGCAATTATAACATTTATGCAACATTTTGTTTTCTTTGATATTAATTCAAGTTTTGTCTTTGATATTAATTCAAGTTACACTTTTTAAGCGTGGTAACCGATAAGAAAACAAATTTTTTACTTTAGTTGAATAAATGAGAAGTTAATATTAGTTAACAAATTTTATTATTATCTTACAAGATATGTACATACATAGGTTATTCAGGAATATTTATAATTGAAATTATAGGTTTATGGTAACTGAAATAGGAAACATACGTTGGAGACGTAAATGGTGGTTCCATATTTTGTTGTGGACTCTTTTGGATCATTATTTATTTTCAAATAGAATTTTTCAAAAAGAAAACTTGTCAACCGCTCTGATTTTTTATCAGCGAAATTGATCTTGAAATCGCCGGCCAAGGTAAATGGAAATTTATTGCCCCTTCTTCAGAGTACTCCAGTAAAGTGCGATGAATAAAATGCTCTACCTCGTCCAATTTTCTATTCGGAGAAATGTAAATTGCTACCATGACAATGTGTAGACCATTTCTAAGTTTGCTAAGCACGCAAAAATATCTCCAACAAATGAGCGCTTAACATTAACATCGCGAACGTGTGCAATGTTTATTTCAATATTCGGAGTCATAATATTATTTATATTATTTTTAAATATTTAACTTTAACTTTAACTTTAACTCTAACTTTAACTTTAACTTTAACTTTAACGTTAACTTTAACTTTAACTCTAACTTTAACTTTAACTTTAAATTTAACTTTAACTTTAAATTTAACTTTAACTTTAACTTTAATTTTAACTTTAACTTTAATTTTAACTTTAACTTTAAATTTAACTTTAACTTTAACTTTACTTTAACTTTAACTTTAACTTTAAATTTAACTTTAACTTTAACTTTAACTTTGACTTTAACTTTAACGTTAACTTTAACTTTAATTCTAACTTTACATTTTACTTTTAATTTAACTTTAACTTTAACTTTAATTTTAACTTTAACTTTAACTTTAACTTTAACATTAACTTTAAATTTAACTTTAACTTTAACTTTAACTTTAACTTTAACTTTAACTTTAACTTTACCTTTAACTTTAACTTTAACTTTACTTTAACTTTAACTTTAACTTTAACTTTAACTTTAACTTTAACTCTAACTTTAGCTTTAACTTTAACTTTAACTTTAAATTTAACTTTAACTTTAACTTTAATTTTAACTTTAACTTTAAATTTAACTTTAAATTTAACTTTAATTTTACTTTAACTTTAACTTTAACATTAGCATTAACATTAACTTTAACTTTAACTTTAACTCTAACTTTAGCTTTAACTTTACCTTTAACTTTAATTTTAACTTTAACTTTAACTTTAACTTTAACTTTAACTTTAACTTTAACTTTACCTTTAACTTTAACTTTAACTTTAACTTTAACTTTAACTTTACTTTAACTTTAATATTAACTTTAACTTTAATTTTAACTTTAACTTTAACTTTAACTTTAAATTTAACTTTAACTTTAACTTTAACTTTAACTTTAAATTTAACTTTAACTTTAACTTTACTTTAACTTTAACTTTAAGTTTAACTTTAACTTTAACTTTAACTTTAACTTTAATTTTAACTTTAACTTTAACTTTAAATTTAACTTTAACTTTAACTTTACTTTAACTTTAACTTTAACTTTAACTTTAACTTTAAATTTAACTTTACCTTTAACTTTAACTTTAAATTTAACTTTACCTTTAACTTTAACTTTAACTTTACTTTAACTTTAACTTTAACTTTAACTTTAAGTTTAACTTTAACTCTAACTTTAGCTTTAACTTTAACTTTAACTTTAAATTTAACTTTAACTTTAACTTTAATTTTAACTTTAACTTTAACTTTAAACTTAACTTTAACTTTACTTTAACTTTAACTTTAACTTTAACTTTAAATTTAACTTTAACTTTAACTTTAACTTTAACTTTAAATTTAACTTTAACTTTAACTTTAACTTTAACTTTAACTTTAACTTTAACTTTAACTTTAACTTTAACTTTACTTTAACTTTAACTTTAAATTTAACTTTAACTTTAACTTTAACATTACTTTAACTTTAACTTTAAATTTAACTTTAACTTTACTTTAACTTTAACTTTAACTTTAACTTTAACTCTAACTTTAACTTTAACTTTAACTTAAACATTAACTTTAACTTTACTTTAACTTTAACTTTAACTTTATCTTTAACTTTAACTATAACTTTAACTTTAACTTTAACTTTAACTTTCCCGCGGGGGTATCGGTCCCCTACCGGGCGCCTCCTCAGGTGGTGGATAGAGGAACGCTTCCCACAAGACGGGAGGTACTGAGTGAATTAAGTACTCAGGGCGAACCAAAACGGGCAATCCAGTGGAAAAATGGGAATGTGTTGCTCTAAGGGCAACACATCCCGAAGTTCCGGTGGAAGGGCGATAGGATGCCGCCCTAAAATACCCCATCAAGCATCCACAGGATCGAGACCAGTAAGATCCTGTTGACCAAAACTGGAAATATGATTATGAACTGATTGCTACGGGCTGGCGATGACGATAGGCTACTACCTTAATAAGCAAGGGTGACACCTTGCCGAAACGGCTGGTAGGTTAATATCGGCATCGTCTCCGTCTCGTTAAAACCTTGGCAGGTCTTCAAGTACGTTCGAAGCACGTCGCCATTAAGTTGGTGGTGCAGGCTCAGTTGAGACGACTCCTGACTAACGCTGTATTCTGGCTCTGAACACAGACTCCCATAAGGACCTGTGTCAACCCACGCGTGGCCTCCCTGCTTCTGCAAAGATAACCACGGGAATTGAAGACGGCGACTGCACATCGTGCGGAGATAGCGGCTTGAAGCGGAGACCCAATAGAATAAATGAGCAACAAAATAAAAACAACAAAGGAAGATAAAAGTAGAGAAAGCGAGAAAGAAAGGGGCGATGAAGCGGTGTTCAAGAAGAGCACTAAAGTGCTGAGATCGCCGGTTTTAACAACCCCCGCTAAAGCGACCTTGTCGGTAATGCCCACACAAGGCACCGAATCGGCGGAAAAGACAAAGGCAGCGAAAGCACAGCTGCGCAATAACCCCAGCCAGTCCACACCTGCTACTGCAAGGGAAAAAGCGTCGGTCAGCTCACCCAATGTCGTTGCACAGCGCGCTGTTGGGAAGGAGAAACGTGCGACTCCGCCAAGAGGCTCACTCTCATACACAAGCCTCGAAGGGATGAGCCAAGACGAACTGCTGGAGTATGCGGTATCAGTGCTGCGCGAGATGCAGGAAACCGCTCTCAAGCAGAAGACCGTGTCCAAGGACATAAAAACCGGTATGGCTCTTCTCGAGGAAGCGTTAAGCTGCATGGGATCGTTAAGGGCCCAAAAGGTAGATGAGAGCAGAGAATCGGGCCGAAAAAGCAAGAGGGCACGAACGAGCTCAGATTCCCACTCGGAGGACTTGGAAGCCAAAAAGAAACGAGATGAAAGAACAAATACGCTTTCACAAGGTGAGTCTTGGTCCAATGTAGCGCGCCGGAGGCTGAAACAGCGGGCCCAGCCAGCCAAGCAGGCAACCCCCGTCCAAGCTCCTAAAGCTCAAAAACGGGTGAGAAAGAGGAGACAAGCAGCAACTTTTGTGGTAAAACCTGTGGAAGGCAAAAGCTATGCCCAGGTACTAGGGGCCATACGCGGCCAGCTCCGCCCTAATGACACAGGTACGGTGGTACGGTCAGTACGAAAAACCAAATCTGGTAACGTACTGATTGAAACGGCGCGCTGCAGTGACCAGACGGCCTTCAGAGCAGCGATAGGTAGTGCAGTAGGAGAGGTCGGTGAAGCACAACAGCTCTCCAAGCGGATGAAGTTGGAAGTACTTGGCATGGACTGTCTCACAACTGAAACAGAAATCCAAGACGCAATAAGGAGGGAGGTCGGAAAAGAAGAAATCACTAGACCTCTCCGGGTCTCTGTGTTCGCAGCAAACCAAAGAGAACAGAAAATGGCGGTCGTCGAAGTGGACGAGAATATTGGCAACGCCCTACTCAAAAAAGGTAAAATTCCGATCGGATGGATACAGTGCCGAATCAGACAGCGAGCAGAAGTACAACGCTGCTTTAGGTGTCTCGGCTACGGACACCGGAAGGCAGAATGCAAGGGTCCAGACAGGAGTAACGCCTGCTGGAAGTGTGGGCAAAGCGGCCACAAAGCTTCGGCCTGTACCGCAGCTCCAAAATGTTACCTGTGTAATACACAGAAGCTCGATCATGTCCCTGGATCTGGAGCATGCAGCATTTTCAGAGCGGCACTCGCTGTTGCAAAGGCCAAAGTCTCAATTCAATAGTGATTAGTTTTATCCAAGGCAACCTAAACCGGAGCAGACTTGCTGATGAGCTACTACAACAGTTGGTCTTAGACCATAAAGCTAACAGCGTTATCATCAGCGAACCCTATAGAGCCCGAAATGATTGGCATATAGACAACAACGGCACCGCCGCAATCTGGATGACAGATGCAAACGCCAATATTGTGAACCGTGTTGCCGGACAAGGCTACGTCCGCCTAACTACGAATAATACCACAATAGTAAGCTGCTACTTGTCCCCGAATGATCCCATTCAAACGTTCAGGGAGAAGCTTGAACTTATTGAAGACGACCTGAGGGACTTAACTAGTAACCTGGTTGTGGCGGGAGACTTTAACGCAAGAGCCGTCGAATGGGGAATGCCGCAGACTAACACCCGTGGAAGGTTAGTCCTTGAGATGGCAGCCAGGCTCGGTTTGAACGTGCTTAACACTGGTACGACCCCTACATACCGACGGCCAGGCTTTGGATACTCGATCCCCGATGTAACACTAGTGTCAGAAAGCCTGCTGCTGACCGCTGCTGGATGGAGAGTCATAGAGGATCTGACTGGCAGCGATCACAACTACATCACTTTCCACCTAAACGATCCCGGTCAGAGGCAGATTCCGAACGGGCCACGCAGAACAAAAGCATGGGACGCATCCAAGGTCGACTCTGCCACGTTCTCCGCATCAGTACTGGGGGATGCCCGACGGATAATCAACAACTCCAGTCCGACGGAAGAGACGGTTGAAAAGACAATGAGCTGTCTTCGCCACGCTTGCAACCTCTCTATGCCACGGAGGGGAGTGTGGAGGGGTAAAAAGCAGGTATACTGGTGGAATAGCGAAATCGCGGAGCTGCGGAAAATATGCCACAGGATGCGAAGGCTAGCAACTCGCGCGCGCGGCAGGCCTGAGGCTCTAGAAAAGTCGGAAGCGTACAAAGGAGCGAAGAAAGCTCTTAGTGCTGCCATTAAGCAAAGCAAGCTTAAGTGCTGGAAAGCGCTTTGCGAGGAAGTGGATCGAGACCCATGGGGGCAGGGATATAAGATAGTAATGAAGAAGTTCCGTCCGCCAAACCAGCTGATGGACGAGAACCAAATAAGGAACATTGTGGATGGCCTGTTTCCCACCCAACTGCCTAGGGAGGGCGGGTACGTTACCCATGAAGATCGCAACGTGGAACCATTCCAAGAAGAAGAGCTTAAAACTGCCGTGCGAACTATGAAACCTAGGAAAGCATCTGGGCCCGACGGAATACCCGCGGAGGCAATTAGACTAGCTGCAAACGACTGCCCAGAACTTATGTTGCACATGTACAACAAATGTCTCGAAGAAAGAATTTTCCCCACCATATGGAAGACAGCACGACTGGTTCTCATTCCAAAAGGGAAGGGAGATCCCAACTCTCCATCATCCTACCGTCCCCTATGTATGTTGGACACAGCAGGGAAATTGATGGAGAGTCTCCTGAAGCAACGCCTCACCAGAGCGTTACAGGACGCCGGAGGACTGTCGCCCAGACAGCATGGTTTTCGGAGGGGGCACTCTACAATAGATGCCATAGCAGAAGTTATAGACGCAGTCAAGAAAGCCGAGACAGCGTGCCACAGAGCAAGACCTATAGTGTTGCTGGTCACGCTGGACGTCAAAAACGCTTTTAACTCAGCTAGGTGGGAGGACATGCTTGAGGCACTAGAAAGCACTTTCAAAGTACCGCAATATTTGTTAGAAATTTTAAGGGACTACCTAAGAGAGAGGTATCTAATATATGAAAGTACTCACGGTCAAAAAAGGGTAAAAATAACAGGTGGAGCAGCCCAGGGTTCGGTACTAGGTCCCGATCTCTGGAATATAACTTACGACAGTCTTCTTCGATTAGACATGCCAGAAAGCACCTTCCTCGTTGCATTTGCAGACGACGTGGCAGCTGTGATAACAGCACCAAGCTGCGAGCTGGCACAGCTAAAATTAAACCAGGTCATGCGTAATGTAAATAGGTGGATGGCTGAGCACGGTCTCCAGTTAGCAACAGCCAAAACGGAGATCGTCATCCTCACAAAGAGACGTATTCCCACTACCAGGAACATGATGGTTGGGGACCAGCCAATAGAAACACTCGCTTCAACGAAATATCTGGGAGTGAGGTTAGACAACAAACTCAACTTCTCGGATCACATACGAGGGACCTGCGAAAGAGCTGCGCGCATAATAGCGCAGTTGAGTAGATTAATGGCAAACACAGGTGGCCCAAGGCCATGCACAAGGAAGTTGCTTGCATCAGCCTCGGATTCTATACTCTTATATGGTGCAGAAATCTGGGCGGACGCAATGAAATACCGGAAGAACCGAGTCGCCCTCACCTCGGTCCAACGCAGAGGGGCGCTGCGAATATCTTCGGCTTACCGCACGGTATCAGCTGAAGCTGTCCTGGTCGTTGCGGGAACCATACCGATATACCTTCTCGTTGAGGAAAGAAAAACAATATATGACAACGGATCGCAAGCAAGTAGAGCTGCTGTTGCCATGCAGGCGCGAGAAGAATCGATCCGACGTTGGCAAGACCAGTGGAGCAACAGCATCGTAGGAAAGTGGACTAGGGAACTAATCCCTGAACTTGATCCATGGTTGAAGCGACCGCACGGAGAGGTAGACTTTTACCTGACCCAGTTTCTAACGGGACATGGTTACTTCCGCAAATACCTACACAGAATGGGTAAGGTTGATAGCCCGAGCTGTCTGTACTGTGGGGAAATAGATGATGTACGCCACACCTTCTTCGAATGCAGGCACTTCTCCCATCAGCGAAGGAGGGTAGAAGAGGTACTTGGCGACCTATCCCCGGGCAGTGTCATTAATAACATGACCTGTCGAAGAGACAGATGGGATACGGTCAGCACATATGTGAGGCATATACTTACCAGTAAACGAGAAGACGGATGCCTAGCCCATTAGCGTGAGAGTAGCCATAGAGCTCACGTAGCGCGCACCCGTACCCGAAGTAATGCTAAACGCGGTCCCAGGTACGGGGATTTGCGCGGGCCGTGGGAGGTTAGGTTTTAGTGGGTAGGCCTTCATGGAAGAAGGGAGTCCTACACTCGGAGAGTCTCGCAGTGAGGCTTAAATATCCCGGTCAGTGCATAAAGCATTTCCTCCTTCCACGAAACACAAAAAAAAAAAAAAAAAAAAACTTTAACTTTAACTTTAACTTTAAATTTAACTTTAACTTTAACTTTAACTTTAACTTTACCTTTAACTTTAACTTTAACTTTAACTTTAACTCTAACTTTAGCTTTAACTTTAACTTTAACTTTAAATTTAACTTTAACTTTAACTTTAACTTTATCTTTAACTTTAACTTTAACTTTAACTTTAAGTTTAACTTTAACTTTAACTTTAACTTTAACTTTAACTTTAACTTTAACTCTAACTTTAACTTTAACTTTAAATTTAACTTTAACTTTAACTTTAACTTTAACTTTAACTTTACCTTTAACTTTAACTTTACTTTAACTTTAACTTTAACTTTAACTTTAACTTTAACATTATCTTTAACTTTAACTTTACTTTAACTTTAACTTTAACTTTACTTTAACTTTAACTTTAACTTTAACTTTAACTTTAACATTAAATTTAACTTTACTTTAACTTTAACTTTAACTTTAACTCTAACTTTAACTTTAACTTTAACTTTAACTTTAACTTTAACTTTAACTTTAAATTTAACTTTAACTTTAACTTTACCTTTAACTTTAACTTTACTTTAACTTTAGCTTTAACGTTAACTTTAACTTTAAATTTAACTTTAACTTTAATTTTAACCTTAACTTTAACTTTAACTTTAACTTTAAATTTAACTTTAAATTTAACTTTAATTTTACTTTAACTTTAACTTTAAATTTAACTTTACCTTTAAATTTAACTTTAACTTTAACATTAACTTTAACTTTACTTTAACTTTAACTTTAACTTTAATTTTAACTTTAACTTTAACTTTAACTTTAACTTTAACTTTAACTTTAACTTTAACTTTAACTTTAACTTTACTTTAACTTTAACTTTAAATTTAACTTTAACTTTAACTTTAACATTACTTTAACTTTAACTTTAAATTTAACTTTAACTTTACTTTAACTTTAACTTTAACTTTAACTTTAACTCTAACTTTAACTTTAACTTTAACTTTAACTTTAACTTTAACATTACTTTAACTTTAACTTTAAATTTAACTTTAACTTTACTTTAACTTTAACTTTAACTTTAACTTTAACTCTAACTTTAACTTTAACTTTAACTTAAACATTAACTTTAACTTTACTTTAACTTTAACTTTAACTTTATCTTTAACTTTAACTATAACTTTAACTTTAACTTTAACTTTAACTTTCCCGCGGGGGTATCGGTCCCCTACCGGGCGCCTCCTCAGGTGGTGGATAGAGGAACGCTTCCCACAAGACGGGAGGTACTGAGTGAATTAAGTACTCAGGGCGAACCAAAACGGGCAATCCAGTGGAAAAATGGGAATGTGTTGCTCTAAGGGCAACACATCCCGAAGTTCCGGTGGAAGGGCGATAGGATGCCGCCCTAAAATACCCCATCAAGCATCCACAGGATCGAGACCAGTAAGATCCTGTTGACCAAAACTGGAAATATGATTATGAACTGATTGCTACGGGCTGGCGATGACGATAGGCTACTACCTTAATAAGCAAGGGTGACACCTTGCCGAAACGGCTGGTAGGTTAATATCGGCATCGTCTCCGTCTCGTTAAAACCTTGGCAGGTCTTCAAGTACGTTCGAAGCACGTCGCCATTAAGTTGGTGGTGCAGGCTCAGTTGAGACGACTCCTGACTAACGCTGTATTCTGGCTCTGAACACAGACTCCCATAAGGACCTGTGTCAACCCACGCGTGGCCTCCCTGCTTCTGCAAAGATAACCACGGGAATTGAAGACGGCGACTGCACATCGTGCGGAGATAGCGGCTTGAAGCGGAGACCCAATAGAATAAATGAGCAACAAAATAAAAACAACAAAGGAAGATAAAAGTAGAGAAAGCGAGAAAGAAAGGGGCGATGAAGCGGTGTTCAAGAAGAGCACTAAAGTGCTGAGATCGCCGGTTTTAACAACCCCCGCTAAAGCGACCTTGTCGGTAATGCCCACACAAGGCACCGAATCGGCGGAAAAGACAAAGGCAGCGAAAGCACAGCTGCGCAATAACCCCAGCCAGTCCACACCTGCTACTGCAAGGGAAAAAGCGTCGGTCAGCTCACCCAATGTCGTTGCACAGCGCGCTGTTGGGAAGGAGAAACGTGCGACTCCGCCAAGAGGCTCACTCTCATACACAAGCCTCGAAGGGATGAGCCAAGACGAACTGCTGGAGTATGCGGTATCAGTGCTGCGCGAGATGCAGGAAACCGCTCTCAAGCAGAAGACCGTGTCCAAGGACATAAAAACCGGTATGGCTCTTCTCGAGGAAGCGTTAAGCTGCATGGGATCGTTAAGGGCCCAAAAGGTAGATGAGAGCAGAGAATCGGGCCGAAAAAGCAAGAGGGCACGAACGAGCTCAGATTCCCACTCGGAGGACTTGGAAGCCAAAAAGAAACGAGATGAAAGAACAAATACGCTTTCACAAGGTGAGTCTTGGTCCAATGTAGCGCGCCGGAGGCTGAAACAGCGGGCCCAGCCAGCCAAGCAGGCAACCCCCGTCCAAGCTCCTAAAGCTCAAAAACGGGTGAGAAAGAGGAGACAAGCAGCAACTTTTGTGGTAAAACCTGTGGAAGGCAAAAGCTATGCCCAGGTACTAGGGGCCATACGCGGCCAGCTCCGCCCTAATGACACAGGTACGGTGGTACGGTCAGTACGAAAAACCAAATCTGGTAACGTACTGATTGAAACGGCGCGCTGCAGTGACCAGACGGCCTTCAGAGCAGCGATAGGTAGTGCAGTAGGAGAGGTCGGTGAAGCACAACAGCTCTCCAAGCGGATGAAGTTGGAAGTACTTGGCATGGACTGTCTCACAACTGAAACAGAAATCCAAGACGCAATAAGGAGGGAGGTCGGAAAAGAAGAAATCACTAGACCTCTCCGGGTCTCTGTGTTCGCAGCAAACCAAAGAGAACAGAAAATGGCGGTCGTCGAAGTGGACGAGAATATTGGCAACGCCCTACTCAAAAAAGGTAAAATTCCGATCGGATGGATACAGTGCCGAATCAGACAGCGAGCAGAAGTACAACGCTGCTTTAGGTGTCTCGGCTACGGACACCGGAAGGCAGAATGCAAGGGTCCAGACAGGAGTAACGCCTGCTGGAAGTGTGGGCAAAGCGGCCACAAAGCTTCGGCCTGTACCGCAGCTCCAAAATGTTACCTGTGTAATACACAGAAGCTCGATCATGTCCCTGGATCTGGAGCATGCAGCATTTTCAGAGCGGCACTCGCTGTTGCAAAGGCCAAAGTCTCAATTCAATAGTGATTAGTTTTATCCAAGGCAACCTAAACCGGAGCAGACTTGCTGATGAGCTACTACAACAGTTGGTCTTAGACCATAAAGCTAACAGCGTTATCATCAGCGAACCCTATAGAGCCCGAAATGATTGGCATATAGACAACAACGGCACCGCCGCAATCTGGATGACAGATGCAAACGCCAATATTGTGAACCGTGTTGCCGGACAAGGCTACGTCCGCCTAACTACGAATAATACCACAATAGTAAGCTGCTACTTGTCCCCGAATGATCCCATTCAAACGTTCAGGGAGAAGCTTGAACTTATTGAAGACGACCTGAGGGACTTAACTAGTAACCTGGTTGTGGCGGGAGACTTTAACGCAAGAGCCGTCGAATGGGGAATGCCGCAGACTAACACCCGTGGAAGGTTAGTCCTTGAGATGGCAGCCAGGCTCGGTTTGAACGTGCTTAACACTGGTACGACCCCTACATACCGACGGCCAGGCTTTGGATACTCGATCCCCGATGTAACACTAGTGTCAGAAAGCCTGCTGCTGACCGCTGCTGGATGGAGAGTCATAGAGGATCTGACTGGCAGCGATCACAACTACATCACTTTCCACCTAAACGATCCCGGTCAGAGGCAGATTC